>NC_090769.1:45729038-45796538 GCF_036898095.1 Palaemon carinicauda | reverse complement strand
GCCCGTAAAGGTGTAATTGAGATCAAACATGACAAAGGTTCGTGTGCAAAAGGCCTCAGCCGGAGTCTGAGTGCCGGATTTCACCGTTGCACTCCAAATATCTGACTAGTTCTCACCCAATAAGTATCCATTATATCGGAGTATAACTCAAGGCGGAGCTAAGCATAACTCAAGGCGGAGCTAAGGGTGTCGGTATAAAACGAACTCAATTAATGACTCATACACCAACGTTCCTACTAATAGTGTTAGCTATATTAACAGTAACCACATCAATAAAACGTGTATAACATTAAACGTACTATCATCAACTCTGATAATAAGAGGAGGCCTGAATAACTCGTGAACGTATAAAAACGGAGAACGGGAAATTCACCCCCCTTACTCGAGCTAATAAACGAGCACCCTATGCTCTCACTCTCAAGGTTACATAATAAAAGCTAACATCACACAATAATATAAGGAAAGTAAAAAATTGATTGCTTTTATTTTATTTTTTATTTTTTCCTTTTTATTTTTTAGTCATTGTAATAACCAAGAACGAAGAATAACGACAACGTAACCAATAAACAAGGATATAGTCTAAATCGAGCCTTCCTGAGGCGAGTACAAACTAACAGACTAAATCGCTATTCGCCCCATACCATTGTTGGCACTATAATATCCAACTGCTTGTATATTTGTAATTTACCTAATGTCTGTAATGACATAAGGATAAATAACTTAAAGCAATCTGCCGACCTCTGAGGGTCGGGGAAGCAGTGATATGCCCTTAAAATAAATATAAACACCAGCCTTAGCTAAAGGCAAGGCAAATATAAGATTTTTCCCTTTTTCTTGTTAAGTGTATGGGCGACCTCCGGTGAACCCGGAGCGTAATGAGATGTCCTGAATAATGCCGCCTTATCCAAAGGCAAGGCAAATAAGTGTGACGTGTATGGGCGACCTCCGGGGATGCCGGAGGATAATGAGATGCCCTGAATAATTCAATTGTGGCTAATAATTCAATTGTGAAAGATATAAAAGCCAAGCCACAGCTAAAGGCTAAGGCTTAGATCATAGCAAAGCGTATTTACGATCCCCGGTGAGGCCGGAGGGAGAAGAAAGGTCCTGAATAATTATTGTGAATAAAAACACAATTGTAATAACAATGGCTATTGTGGATATGGCCGTGGCCTGAGACCGCAGTAAGGGCCACCGGAGGGTCGTATCTAAACAATATGAAGCCCGTCCCATGCAGTAAACAATATATAAATATAACAATAGAACGAAAGTCATTGAGAATCCCTCAAGCCGGAGTAGAACTCAAGGCGGAGTGGAAAAGGTTCATCACTACTCCCGAGCCGTAACGGGGAGAGGACAAAACACGGACCAAAATAACGCTAACAATTGAAAAGTCACGAAAAATAAATAACTCGTAAGTTATCATCCACCCAGAGGGGGAGAGGTGAGGGAGGGAGAACCCGTTGAACGCACAAAACGGAAAACGGGAAATCCGCTCAACCACCGGACCTAAGAAAGAAAACGAGAGAAAGGGGTAACTCGTGACTGCGAACAGAAAACGGGGACCCCAAGCTCTCGCTCTCTTGGACATAAAAAC
The DNA here is from genome assembly GCF_036898095.1 of Palaemon carinicauda. Classification (NCBI taxonomy): domain Eukaryota; kingdom Metazoa; phylum Arthropoda; class Malacostraca; order Decapoda; family Palaemonidae; genus Palaemon; species Palaemon carinicauda. The sequence goes on along the minus strand of NC_090769.1, from coordinate 45,794,941 downwards.
AGGACTAAAAATCACACAACACTATTATAAACGTATAAAATAAAAATGTACATCCATATAACACTACGATTGAAGAATAGCATCTGCTAAAACTTAAATTAAATAGCACAGTCGAGTGACGAACGCCTCGGTGGGGCGGGTACTAAACAAATACAAAGCTAGATCGCTATCTCGTTCGTAGGCTGGACTTGCTAGAAAAAAGTACCATGAGCATAAATACAAAAAAAAAAAAAAATAATAACGGTTCTAAAGGCATAAGGCCAGGGACTTAACCAAGAACCTAAGTGACAGAGTACTAAACGGGCAGACAAAGAAGAATTCCCAAACAAGTGAACAAACAATGGCCGCCATGAAAGGCCAGACGGGAATAATAAAACAGACTATACTGGATATAAAACAAAAGCCCGGTACAATAAAAAACTGTCAAAACAAACTATGGTACTTAACATTGGAATGTGTGAAGATGGAGCTTCGGACATGACAAAATAAATCCACGATTGATAAAAAAGACCGAGAGCACCACAAACAAAATCAACACTTAAGATTCCAAAAGAAGGATGTAGTTCAGATGGCGCTCGCGTCGTGGCGTGGTGGTGTGGCGCTGGTGGTTGGCTAGGGCCTTTGTATCGGCCCATCCCTTTGACGAAGGAATTAACTAAATGGAAGACAACCTGTGAATAGTGGTTTTCACGCGCCTTTGCTTTATACACGACACCCAAAAGGTGCTCGCGCGAGGGTAGTAACCTCAGCATTCCATGCTTTTATCTTTCTCTGGTATAATTGGAAGGTTTTATCAGAAAAGATATATAAGAAGGACTCTTTTCACCGGGCGCCACAGGTCGACCCAGAAATTAAATGATTATGGGTTTGTATAGTTAGGAAAAATAGAATTTAGGACAAAATGTCATTTGTTCCGACGCGATATACAAACCTCGTAATCATTTAATATAGGAAGACTCACTGGTTGGTGGGAGGTCTGCCTGGTCTCGAATGAGAGCAGAGGACTAAATCCACCTACCCCTGTCTCTTGACCCGACTTGATGATGGTGGGGTCTAAGAGACTGGGAGCCGCCGCCCGATGTGTAAGAGCATCGGGCGACCTGATAGCGTGAACGTAAGAGACATTCGACCCTAGGGTCATAGTGACTGGATGAACCTCCAAAACCAAAAGGCAAAGGGTTTATACATCCACCGTCCACCGTCTTCCCTGCCTAGCAGAAGACGGGGGGAGAATACCTGTGAACAAACTAGCAATCTTACCTGGGAAGACTTGTCTGGATGTATGGAACTCCAAGGTAGGAGACAGAGAGAAAGGCAGATCACCTGCAGACTGCTTTCACACTGCCAAACATACTATAAAATCAAGACTTCCCTGTCCCGGAGGAACTGGAGAGGTCAGACAATAGTTTGAGCTGCTACCACAGGGCCAAGCATAAAGATGTCCAAGGACTTGTGTGTAAACTCCTTCAAGTAAAACGCTGTAAAGGTGGTCTGGCGTTTCCAAATGCCAGCCTTCAGCACTTGGCCCACTGCAAGATTTCTCTTGAAAGCGTGTGCGGGGGCAATGCCCCTGATCTCGTGAGCTTTAAACCCTCGCTGGTGCTTGGACTCATGAGGAAGTCTCATACCCCTTGCAGATGGTTTCACGGATCCAGAAGGATATCGCGTTCCTCGACACCTCCCTCTTGGCTCTGCTGGTGCTAACGAAGAGTCGTAAACATTCAGGTCTGAGATGCCGAGTTCGCTTAAGATACTGTAGTGCCGGAAACACCTGACGCGACAGAGAAGCCTCTCACTGAATCGCCACTCGCCGCATCCGGTAAGGAAGGAATAGTGAAGGCCTCGAACCTGGGATCGTGGATCGCTGGGTTCTGAATCTTGGCTACAAACTCTGGCACAGAACTCAAGGAGATCTCCTTCCAACCCTCTGCATGAATGACATACAAGAGAGGCCGTGTAACTCCCCGACTCGCTTCGCCGATGCTAAGGCTAGCAGAAAAAACAGTCTTAAAGGTCAAGTGCCTGTCTGAGGCATGGCTCAAGGGTTCATACGGAGCACGAGTGAGAGACCCGAGAACTAAGGTGACATCCCACTGGGGAACTCGAATTTCCCTCGGGGGACACGACTGTTCGAAGCTCTTAATGAGCATAGAAATCCCCAGGGCATTGGAGATATCTATGCCCTTCAGACGGAACACCATTGCAAGGACAGACCTGTACCCTTTAATGGCAGAAACCTTAAGGTGCTTATCTGTGCGAAGAAAGACCAGGAAGTCTGCGATCTGAGTCAGAGAGGCTCTGACCCAAGAGATACCCCTTCCACTACACCAATCACAGAAGACCAACCACTTTCCCCGGTAGACCGAGGAGAAGGATCTTCTAAGGTACCGTGACATCTCTTTTGCAGCGAGTTGCAAAAAGCCTCGCGTTCTGAGGAGAAGCTGGATAGTCTCTACGCGTGAAGTCTGAGTGACTGCACCGCCTGGTGGTACCTGTTCGACAAGGGTTGCCGAAGGAGATTGGGCCAGTGTGGTACCTCTCTTGGTGCTTCGACCAGGAGCGACAACAGATCGGGAAACCACTCCATGTGTGGCCATAGTGGAGCTATGAGAGTCATCCTGAGTCCTGGAGTTACTAGGACCCAGAACAGGACTGCGCGAAGCAAGCAAAAAGGGGGGAAACGTATAGCAATCCAGTAGATCCCAAGAATGTTGCAGTGCGTCCTCGAACGCAGCCGTGGGATCTGGTACTGGAGAGCAAAACATGGGAAGTTTGGCGTTGTGCCGTGTTGCGAAAGGTCGATGCATGGTTCTTCCCAGAGGTCGAGTACTCGACTCGTGACCCAAGGGTGAAGAGACCATTCTGCCCCTATTACCTGGTTTCTGCGATTAAGGGTGTCTGCCAGAACATTGCTCTTGCATGGAATGTACCTGGGTGACAAGGTTACGTGTTGACTCTGTCCACAGAAACACCTGCCTCGTCAACGGCTGCAAGGGACTTGAGAGCATGCCCTTTGCTTGTTGACGTACGCGACCACTGACGTGTTGTCGCTCATCAGCACTACCTAGTGCTCTCTCAAATGGGCCTGGAAATGAAAGAGTGCCATCATTTCCAGCACGTTGATGTGCAGGTGTTTCTTCTCTTCCGACCACGCACCTGACACGACCAATCGTCCAGGTGCGCACCCAAACCTTCCGTGGACGTGTTTGTGAACAGACGGAACTGAGGTGGAGGAGGGTTTATGAGAAAACCCTCTCATGAGGTTTGCCTTGTTTAGTCACCATAGGAGATCCTCCCTTACCTCGCATTCCATGAGGACCGAACAAGAGGGAGGATCGGTGGCTGCCGACCACTGGTCCTTCAGACACCACTGAAGGGAGCGGAGATGGATCCGCCCCAAAAGGAACGAGCTTCTCCAGTGAGGAGAGGTGACCTAGAAGAGCTTGCTACTGGAGGGCTGGAAGTTGTTGCGGCGACAGGAACGGCTATGCAACCTCTCTGTGTCTGCTAATCCATTCTTCTGAGGGAAGAACGCGAGCTGCTGCTGATCGATCAGCTTTCCCAGATACTTCACCTTCTGCTTGGGAATGAGGTTCGACTTCTCACAGTTCACCATTATCCCTAGATCGCGACAAACTGCCAGAAGCGAGTCTCGATCCTGAATCAACTGCTCCTTCGAGGGAGCGAGAATCAGCCTGTCGTCGATGTACATCAGTAGGCGGATGCCCCTCGAGTGGGCCCAAGCTGCTACCGTCTCGAACACTCGCGTGAACACTTGGGGAGCTGTGCACAGTCCGAAGCACAGGACTTTGAACTGGTACACTGTGCCCTGGAAGGTGATTCGGAGGTACTTTCTAGACGACCGATGAACTGGTACTTGAAAGTACGCTTCCTTCAAGTCTATCGAAAGCATGAAGTCGTACTGCCTAATGGCTAAAAGCACAGTGCGAACTGATAGCATCTTGAACGCAGTTTGCTGAACAAACTTGTTCAATGGCGAAAGGTCAATGATCGGTCTCCAACCTCCTGTCGCCTTCTCGAAAAGGAAGACGCGACAGTAGAACCCTGGTGACTGATTGTGTACGACTTCTAGCGCATCCTTCTCCAACATTTACTGGACCTCCGCCTCCAAGGCTAGAGCCTTCATAGATGTTGGAGCGAACGTGTGGAATGCTATTGGAGTGGAGGATAGGGGGGCCGATGAAGCACGAATGGGAGCTTGTACCCTTCGCGAAGGGTCAATACTACCCATTCCTCGGCCCCGAGGTGCTGCCACATCGCCCAATGGCGCGATAGGCATCCCCCTACCTTTGGCAGTATGGGAGGGGGAAAGCCAATCTCAGCATTTCCCTTTCCCTTGCTTGCCCTTGTTCTTACCCCGACGTGGAGGAGCTCCCGAGGGAGGCTGAAAGGTCTGTTTGGGGGCAGAACCCTTCTGAACAGGAGCAGCAGGAGCACGACCAGCAGTACCCCTGCTACATCCTGTGAGCTTGGCCTGACTTGGCCTGGCTGCGGACAGTTTTGCAGGACCAGGTCCCTTGAAACTTACAGCCTGCACAACAGTTCCATCAGTTCCTGGCGGGCCGGTGTTGGTGATGAGCGACAACACCATGGTAGTGGCTTACTTCAACAAGCAAAGAGGTACTTTTTCACAGTCCTTATGCCATCTGGCAGTAGAGATACTGAGATGAGCCGTGGTCCATTCGATACCACTATCAGCACGCTTCATTCCACCCAAAGGAATGTGCTCGGCGACAATCTGAGCAGAGTACAGTCATACCTCTCTTCACAAATGAATCTGCTTACGAAATTTTAGAGCTGCGAAACGGGATGCGAATATGTTTATGACTATCTTTGCGAAAAAGGTTTCATTTTAAGAAAAGAGATTTGCCAGTCAGGCTGAGAATAAAATAGTCACCCATCACAAAGAGTTGAAGAAAATGGGTTCAGACAACAGAAAATGTAGCTGTAGTCTATAATAGGAGTAACTATAATAGTACAGTACATATGGAACTATATTTTGTATATGTACAGTATTGTTCAGTATGTATTGTATTATATTCCATTTATTACTATATTATGTTGTAATAACTACTTAATTTACTGTTATTAACAGTTAGTTTAGGTATATTGAATGGTTCAGATGTATTTGGCTGTACAATATTTCATTGTGGTTATACTGTAGCTTTATTATAAGATTTAATGTGTTTTTTTTGTAGGGTTTGGAACAAATTAGGCAATTTGCATGTGAAATGTGACTCGCAACACGAAAATATCACTTTACGAAAGCCACTCCAGAACGAATTAATTTTGTGTTGTGAGGCATTACTGTATCTCAGATTGTGTGTACCGAGTGGTCTTTGGTTCATCTAGTAGACAACAAAGTCCCGACTTTGCGGAGTTCTTCGATGGTGGATCTCTTCGCAACGGCCCTGAACTTCAGGCTCCTGCTGTACTGCTCCCCAGTCCCAGACTCTACAGCTCTCTGGCAAGATGCATTCTAACAACGGTGGGACAACATCGACGTCTACTCCTTTTTCCCATTCTTTCTGATGAGGAGGGTACTCAACAAGGCCAGAACATTGGTCAATCTCTTAGTGACCCTCTTAGCTCCGTTATGGCATCATGCAGAATGGTTCCCGGCCTTCTGCATCTCCAAACAGAGCCCCCAAGAGAACTCCCTTCACAACATGATCTACTCAGACAACCATACGTTCAACATCTACCACAAAGCCACAGCCATATTACGACTTCACGCTGGGAGACTATCAAACATCTCCTCACTCAGAGAGGATTTTCAGAAGAAGTTGCGAACAGTATGTCTGGATACCTGCAGAAGTCATCGGCAGTAGTTTACCAGGCAAAGTGGTATGTCTTCTGTGGTTGGTGTCGTGGAAGGGGTATCTCTTCACTCGATGCCACTATTCCAGCAATAGCGAAGTTCTTCGTATATTTGCGTAAAGAAATGCTCCTTGCAGTTTCGGCGATAAAAAGCTATCTTGCAGCCTTGAGCCTCGCTTTCAGACTGAATGGAATGGACATATCCTTATCACTAGAACTTTCCTTACGCATATGGAGTTATGTACTTTCCTGTTCTCAGTCGAAAGTGAGACCTCCTTCATGGAACGTGGTTTGAGTTCTCCGGTCTCTAAATAGACCTCCCTACGAACCATTATGCCAGGCAACAGATCGCCACCTAACTTGGAAAACAGTGTTCCTGCTCGCCTTGGCTTCGGCCAAACGAGTTAGCGAACTACTTGGCCTCTCATACGACGTCGCCCATTCAAGGGGATGGGGAGAGGTAACAATCGGCTTCATCCCTGAGTTTTTTTGCCAAGACTCAGAATCCAGGGGTGTTGTATCCTAGACCCGACTTCTTCCGGATAACAAGTCTCCGCTGTGGAACAGACAACCCAGATCATCTCTTACTTTGCCCAGTGAGGAGTTTGAGATTCTACCCTAAGAGAACAGCAGCAGTCTGCCCCAGAGTGTCTGCCCCTTTTTGTCAGCATGGAGGAACAATTGAAGGATCACCAAGAACACCATTTCTGCTTGGATTCACAGGGTTATAGACTATGCTCTGAATCCAAATCCTCCTCCGTCACGTTGTCCCAGAGCCCACAATGTTGGGGGCATTACTACGTCCCTGGCCTTCAAGAGAAACTACTCCATGACGCTGGTTCTACAGGCTGGGGTGTGGAAACGGCAAACAACTTTCAAAGCCCATTGCCTGCAGGACGTGACCCACATGAGGCTTGATGCATTTTCTGTCGGCCCTGTGGTGGCTGCACAACAGCTGGTCTAATACCTCAAGCTCCTTATTGGACAAGTAGCAGAAGGTTGAGGGTAATGTTACTCGGTTTTAGTCTGCGTGATTGAAAAGGTATGACTGGCTCTTATTTTTTTCTTCATCATCCCCTCTCTTGGGGAAAGCAGCAGCCTGGGTTCTCAGCAGAAGCTGACCTCAACCACTGCAGGTAAACTATGCTCCCTTTTGTACCTAGTGTTGTGTCAATACTGTTGCGTCCCCATACCCTGGCGAGGTGGTATTGGGAAAGTCTTGGTTACAACAGTTTTTCCTACAGAGACTCGTAATAACTCTTACCTTGACAGTCACACTGGTTATCTCAACACACAGCTTGTGTAGGCCACAGACCTAGCGTAGCAAGGTTTGGTGAGGTGTTAGGGACTCCTTATTTTTGGTACTAATCTACTCAAGAAAAGGGGCCCCCAGGTAAAACCAAAAGCCAGATTGGCAGGGACGCCCACCCTCCTAATGGGTGAGTCACCTCTAATAAATAGCATAGGTTTGCATTCCAGTTACGGAATAAATGACAAATTCGCAGATAATTTGTATTTTTTCGAACAATTCAAACCTTTAGCTATTTATACAAAATTACCTGCCGACCATGTCCCCCTTGAAGTCCTACCTCCAAGCAAAGTGAGCTCAGTCACAGGTGTGTGAGCAGGAGAGGTAGCTAGCTATCCCCCTTACCCCCGCTACTCTAGCACGGTGGATAGCTAACCTTCAGTAAATTTTAATGGCTTGTCCTTTCAGCTTTTTCGAAAGTAATACCCCTAATAGATAGCTAAAGGTTTGTATTGTTTGGAAAAATTACAAATTATCTCTTGAATTTTTCATAACAGCAATGTTCCAGCTTTGCTGAAAAATACAAATTACTTCCAAATTTGTCATTTTAAAGGACTTGTGTTTGTATAGCTGTGAAAAATACAAACTATTTTCAAACTTTTTATGTTGCATTCTGTGTAATAAATTGCTGCTAAGTTAATATCAGTAACAAGATAATCATATTGGTAATATTAGTAATTTTGGTTTTGCAGCAGATGGGAGTTTCAGAACTTGACTATGCTACGGCAGGAGGCCTTCTTCAAGTTGGGATTGAGTACTGCCACATCCAAGGTGTTGCTTACAATCAGTTACTTTTCCTATTAAGCAGGATTATGGTAGGTTGCATGTTTAACTTTTTACTTCTGAAAAACTATTCATCTGTACATTCTAGTGTTTATAGTAGATCTTAGCAATGCGTAAGATTCTTTGATGTAAAAGATATTTACAAATTCATTTGTTCTGTAACTGGAATACAAACCTACGCTATTTATTAGGGGTATAATTTTCAGTGAAGCTGAAAGGACAAGCCATTAAAATTTTAGCGATGGTTAACTACCGATCCTGCTAGTTAGCTGGGGGCAGTGGGGTTAGCTTGCTACCACTCCCACTCACACACATGTGATTTAGCTCACTTTACTTTTGGCTCAGATGGAGATGGGTTGTTACTACTCTTCCTCCTCGCCTATTACTTTTTTCATTATGCATATATATATATATATATATATACAGTATATATATATATATATATATATATGTATGTATAAATGTATGTAGTATTTATGTATGTATGTATGTAATATATGTTTTATATATATATATATATATATATAATATATATATAATATATATATTATATATTATATATATTATATATTATATATATAATATATATATATGTATATTATATATATATATATATATATATACACACATACACATATACATATACATATGCATATACATATACATATGCATATACACATACATATACACATACACATATACATGTACATGTACATACAGTATACATATACATATATATATATATATATATATATATACTGTATATATGTATATATACTGTATATAAATTATATATATATATATATATATATATATTATGTATATATATATATATATGAGAACATTCTTAATGTTTATGTATATACCGTATCTCCCGTGTCATAAGACGCACCTTTTTTTTCTAGAAAAATGCCCCCAAAAAATCACCCTGCATCTTAACACTAAGAAGAATTTGTATAGAGGTTTTTGGGCTCAGGCCATGTCGTCCTAATGGAAGTTCCTTCTTAGTAGCTTCCTAGGTTTTATTTAACTACAGTGATATATCCCAGAGAATTTTACTAAAGGTATCCAGAATTCTAACTCCTGGCGCGAGTATCCCTTCTATTATCTTATAGGGATATCGCATAAGATCAGAGGACGTATTCTTGACACGCCACATAGCTATCCACACCCCTAATGGCGTTTACGCTTCGAGAGGGGAAAGTGGCATGAATTGTAGGTGAGCCGTTATTAAGGCAACACTCCTACTCGTACTGTGATTGAGCACCGGCACGACGCTGTGTGGTGCCATCTAGTCATTCTTTCTCGTGTAGCGTTCCTACTCGGTGTTTATCCCGTGTACCTCTCGCTGTTTTGGATTGTTATTTCGCAATGATGTCTTGACCAGCCTCATCTGCCTCTGGAAAGTTAAGTACTATCTTTAATTTGTATAAATGTAAGCTCTTGCCAGTTTTTTCCTCGAAATGAGTTTGTAATTAACGTAACGAGCTGTAGCCCAGCCAGATGGCGTCTTGGACGCGGTCGTTCTTTGCTTGTACATTTAGTTAGCCAGAACAATGTTCCCGGCATATTTTGCTTTAATAACTTTAGCTATTTAGCATTTTAGCTAGGAATTCTTATATTATGTCCTTGTTTTCGTGGATTTGGCAATTTTATTACCGACCCCCACGAGTGCTAGGCTTCCTAGCCTAGGCACCCACACACTTCATGCATGGTATAACCTTCCTGGTGAAGTTTTATTGAAGCTCAGGCAATATTTTATACAATTAAAATATTACTGTATAAATTTTCCTCTTCCAAGATAGTATACGAGAGAGTTTCGGTGAATGATTCTCACTGCGCCTAGGCTACTATCCTAGGGGCTTTAGTATACTTTCATACATGTCCCCAATTGCCCTTGTATCGTCTTTTAAGTGGAGACTGACACCTCCTATACCTTTTAAGTTGATACCAATCTCCTTGGGAGATTTAAGAGCAATTCCTTTTCCCTCTGACTAGCCTAGGCTAACCCTAGTCAGCTTTGCCGTGAATTTTATTCTGGCAAATCTAGACTAGGGTGTTTCCGTTCCCTTCTCTCAACCACCGAGTCGGTTTTGAGTTTAGGACAAGACATCAGAGTATTTGTCTGTGATCGGTAGCCGCCTGGCTTGGCTAGCTGACTTCCTAGGTCAGGTTAGGCTACCAATGCAGGAGGCTAGACCTCCCTAGGCCATCTCCTGGAGGCGTTACATGATAATGCCTTCTCCCCGTGGCCTAGCAGACAGTCCTGTGCCGGCAGATCCTAAGCCTAAGAATTGAATTCTTCCCTTGCTTAAGGTCTCCGACACTAGATTCTGTTCCTCCATTGAGACAAGCGGCCTGGGTGCCGCCTTCTCACTCAATCAGACTAACCTAATCTAGGGAATTGAATTCCCTGGCACCTAAGGTTGTCTTTGCTCTGGATCAGAATCTTTTAGGTTAGGTAGGGCCTACCAGGTACTACCTCACCTGCAGGACCCTTGCCCCTCCCCTGCTGTCCTTTAGTGTTGGCCTAGCCTTCACACATCCTGGTCATCATTCTACAATCGACCCTAAGGGTAGATTGCGGGATTGGCTCGGGTTCTCTGTCGGCCATCGACTGAGTTGGCTGCCGGCTGGGATCCCCCTATCTTTTAGAGTGTTCTTCAGTCCTCCCTTGGACTGCCTTCCATGGCCCCACTACTTATATTGAGGGGCTATGGTTGGATGGAAGCCCGAATATAATTCCCCCTTCCATATGAACCCTCATTCTGGATGGAGGTATGCAAGGCTGAGCCCTTGCTTCACCTCCCATCCATGCTTTCTCTCTGTCTTACCATCCACCCTGGGCCAGCCGCCGGCACCTAGAGCGCCGGCGGCCAACTCGGACGACGGTCCACTGTCAGGTTGCTCTGTCGCCGCTTGCCATGGATTACCGTTGATTGGTGACCCAACGGCAGCCGGCAACTATGCTGACTGCCGACAGCCGGTCGACCAATTGTCTGAAGACATATCCTTTCGCTGGCAGCCGGCGGGTCCGCCTTTATAGAGGGACCCTTTACCTAAGAAGGCAGTATACCTTCAATAGCCCAGGGTAATGCCGGCGTATGCCAGCAGGCACTACAGTACTGGCTGCGGAGTGGTCATAGTCACTGCGATATTGATTATTCTGCACGACACATACCGCTGTGCGGTCCGTGCTGTAGCCCTTACATTTCTTCCTACCTACAAGGTGCTTCATGGGCAGCCTATTGTGAGACCACCACACCAAGAGAGCAATTCTCTCTGGCTTAGATAAAGATCAATGATCATTTTATTCAATCCCCAATATTGAACCTTAGAAGACGGTGTTAAAATTACACTATATCCAAAGGATATTATCTTCTTTAATTCGACTAGAATTTAGTGTTCAATATTGAAGGAGGTCATAGCAATGGGCTGGACAGGAAACACATGTGGGTGTCTTTCCTCTTTCCCTCCTAGCTTACCTATCCTAAGCTAAATGATATATGCAACATTGTATGATGAAATTCTGAGATATTTCACCGAATACTCATCTGCTTTTCTTTCTTTACAGGAGGAGCATCCCGAGTGCGGGAACCACTTCTGCAAGGTCCGCAGTAAGAGCTTCTGCGGCCATAATATGTGCAGAACCCACGCGCGCTGCGCAACTACGAAGGGATCTCTGAAGTATTGGGACCCCCAGGTATGTGACGTTTGTTCAGAACTGGTTACTGAGGCTTTTGATGATCAAAAATCTACTGTGTCAAGGGATGCAGCAAGAGAGACGCTGCAAAAATGAGTCGGGCTTCCAGAAGAACACCACTGGCCCATACCTTCCTAATAAAAGGATGAGGGCTTGCTTGTTCCCTAGGGCATCTTCGGATGCAGTTATTCCCCAAGCTCAGCCTGAGATTCCCCTCGTACAGATTCCTGTAGAATCTGATGTTTCTGATGCCTTGAAGGACAGCCAACTGGAGGACGACATGTCAGTAGTTTCCGAGGAGACGGAACGGAGTCTTCTAGTTGAAGAGCAGGATCAGGAGACTGTTTTACCTCCTGAAGGTGACAAAGAGAAAGCTGAAATTATTTCGGTTTCATCGGCTACGGTGGTTGAGCCTGTCCCGTTGACTTCTTCTGCCCCCCAACTAGACACGATTAGTCATACGCTTCATTCTCTTCTGTCCATGTTCCAGGATATGAAGAAGCAATCGTCCGAGAAGTAGGCTTCACTGCGGACGGAGATTCACCAACTCGTGTCTACACGTTTAGCCCCCAAGAAGCTAAACGTCAAGGATCTTCCCGTCTTTTCTGACATTAATCCTTGGAGGTATGCTGAGCACACGCCCATGTCAGGGGGGAAGATCTTCTTCTCCGACAAACTGGGCACTGTCCCAGTTGACGGCGTTAAGTTTTGGCCCAGGAAGGGGGCCTACCGGGATTGTTACATCCGCCTGAGGATGGAACCCTCCTCCAAAGAGGAAACAGAGCCGAAAGAGGTCATCATACTAGACCTCCCCAAGGCCCAGGCCTTGTTCACAAAAACCTTGAAGGAGAGGGCCTTCACTAGTTCCAAGGTGCCGGCTCTCAGCAAGAAGCACCCGTCCTTCATTGCTGCTTCTACCTGTGCCTTCCCCTTTATGGAAAAAGGGTTCAAGGCAGCCTTAAAGGCAGTCAAGGCAGGGAAACCTTGCCCCACACTCGAAGAGTGTAGGCCATTCTCCCTTGCCCTACCATCAGATGATGCAGACTGGAAGGATGTCTATAACACCTCAGTCGGGAAGCTGGAGGCCGACATTGCCGGACGTCAGTTCGGAGGAGACCTCCCAAAGTTGTCAGACTTCCACCTGCACAGGGAGCAGGAAACAAAGGAGAGACTTGCCGCCTCTATGTCCTTACAAACCCTATTAGAGACAATGGCAAGTGTCCCCGACACCCCAGATATGTACATGGTCTTTTCCAAAGCGCATTTGGCAACGGTCACCAAAGACCTATATAACTTCATCAAAGCCAGACGGGCTCCAGGGAGTTCGTGTTCGCTTCGGCTGCGGTGAGGCACGAACCAAGGAAGCTGATAGCCTCCAACATCTGGGGAAAAGACCTCTTCCCGAGTGAAGTGGTCAAAGAGGTCGTTGATAGAGCCGCAACGGAGAACAGGAATCTCCTCCATAAATGGGGCTTGTCCTCTAAGAGGAAGTCTTCTGCTGAAAAGGGTCCCCAACCAAAACGGAAGACCAAACGACCCAGAGTGCCCTCTCGCCCTCCACAACAACAACAGCTTCCCGTGGCCACGGTGCCCCAGATGGTGGCACAACCACCTACTACATTCTAGCTGGTGCCCCAACAGGTGGCGACTCAGTCGCCTGTCTTCACCCCAGCCTTTGAAAGGCAATCGACAACCTTTCGGCCGAAGTCTCGAGGTTCCTTTCGAGGTTCCTCTAGACGCCCCTCCAGAGGTAGGGGCAACAAAGGTGGATGTGGCCAAGGAAGCAAGTCCTCCAACCAGCTCTCCAAGTGAGATGCTACCGGTAGGAGGGAGACTTCTCCTCTTCCTGGATCGCTGGACCTTCAATACCTGGGCCCACAGCCTAATCAAGAACGGACTGGGGTGGAGTTGGAATGCAGCTCCACCAAACTTCCCTCAATTCTTCCAACACTCAACCCCCATATTGGAAGAATACGTTTAGGAACTCCTAGACAAGAGAGTTGTAAGGAGGGCAAATTCCATCAAATTCCAAGGAAGGTTGTTCTGTGTTCCAAAAAAAAGACTCGGAAAAGCTCAGAGTCATTCTGGACTTATCACCACTCAACAAGTTCATAGTGAACAACAAGTTCAGAATGCTGACTCTTCAACACATAAGGGCCCTACTGCCCAAACAGGCATACACAGTCTCCATAGACATGGCAGACGCAAACTGGCATGGTCCGATCAACCGCCAAGTTTCCCCCTACCTAGGATTCAAACTGCAAAAAAGACAGTATGTCTTCAGAGCCATGCCCTTCGGACTAAACATAGCCCCAAGGGTATTCAAAAAGCTTGCGAACGCAGTCATTCGTCAACTACGCCTAAAGGGAGTTCAGGTGATTGCCGACCTGGACGACTGGCTGGTATGGGCAGCATACGAAGAAGAATGCACGCAAGCCTCCAAGGAAGTGATCCAGCTCCTGGAATACCTAGGATTCAAGATCAACTTGGAAAAGTCTCGACTATCTCCAGCTCAGAAGTTCCAATGGCTGGGTGTCCACTGGAACTTACAGTCACACTGCTTCTCCATTCCATCAAAGAAGAGGAGAGAGATAGCGGGATCTGTCAAGAGACTTCTTCAATCCGACAGGATATCAAGAAGGCAATAGGAGAGAGTGTTGGGGTCCCTCCAGTTCACCTCAGTGACAGACCCAGTATTGAGAGCTCAATTAAAAGATGCATCAGGAGTTTGGAGAAAATGCGCATCAAACACTCGAAGAGATCTGAAAAGACCGATACCAACTCGTCTGCGATCCCTCCTACAGCCATGGTCGGAGGCCAAGTACCTAAAGAAGAAGGTACTGTTACAACCGCCTGCACCTTCAGTCACCGTTCACACGGATGCCTCAAAGGAAGAGTGGGGAGGCCACTCTCACCATCAGAAAGTCCAAGGAACCTGGTCCTCCCTCTTCAAGACCTTCCACATCAACATTCTGGAAGCCATGGCAGTTTTTCTCTCACTGAAAAAACTGAAACTTCGCTGCTCAATCCACATCCGACTGGTACTAGACAGCGAGGTTGTAATGAGATGCCTGAATCAACAGGGCTCGAGATCGCCTCAAATCAACCAAGTAATATTGGCCATCTTCCACCTGGCGGAGAAGAAGAGATGGCATTTATCAGCAGTCCACCTTCAAGGGTTCCGCAATGTGACGGCGGACGCTCTATCCAGGCTCAACCCGATAGAGTCAGAATGGTCCCTAGACGCAAGATCGTTCTCCTTCATCTTACGCAAAGTCCCAGGACTGCTGATAGACCTCTTTGCAACGAGCGACAACAAGAAGCTACCCATACGAGGATCCTCTAGCGGAAGCAACGGACGCGATGTCCCTAGACTGGAACAGATGGTCCAAGATCTACCTGTTCCCTCCAACCAACCTTCTGCTGAAAGTCCTCAACAAACTGAGATCCTTCCAAGGAACGGCAGCAATAGTGGCTCACAAGTGGTCCAACAGCGTCTGGTTCCCTCTGATAACGGAACTACGACTGAAACTGATTCCGTTGCCGGATCCAGTTCTGACTCAGCAAGTGCAGAAGTCGACTGTCTCAGCTTCGTCACAAAAAACCCGGAACCTTCATCTCATGATTTTTTCTCCTTAGCAGTCAAGAAAAGGTTCGGGATTTCAAGGGACAGTATTAACTTTTTAGAGGAATACAAGTCGAAATCAACGAGAAGACAATACAAGTCTTCCTGGAAGAAATGAGTTGCCTTTGTCAAGGCAAAGAAACCAAAGGAGATTTCAATGGAATTCTGTTTGTCCTTCTCCATCCATCTCCATGAACAAGGTTTAGCAGCCAACACGATTGCTACGTGTAAATCTGCCTTGACCAGACCCTTGCTGTACGCCTTCCAGGTAGACTTCTCCAATGAGATCTTCAACAAGATTCCGAAAGCCTACGCTAGACTTCGGCCCGCAGCTCCTCCGAGGCCCATTTCATGGTCCTTGGATAAGGTTCTTCACTTACCGTCAACCTTGAACAACGAAGATTGCTCACTGAAAGACTTGACTCAAAAGGTGATATTCTTATTTGCACTAGCCTCAGGAGCCAGAGTTAGCAAAATAGTGGCCCTTTCGAGGGATGATGGCCACATTCAGTTCACAGACTGCGGAGAACTGATCCTTTTTCTGGACCCAGCGTTTCTCGCCAAGAACGAGCGGCCCACTAAAAGGTGGGGTCCCAGGAGAATCTGCCCTCTGAAGGAAGAAGCATCTCTATGTCCAGTAGAATGCCTAAAGGTCTATCTTCGTAGAACTTCAGACTTTAAGGGAGGTCAGCTTTTCAGGGGAGAAACATCGGGTTCAACATTGATCTTGAAACAACTAAGGGCGAAGATCACCTATTTTATTCGCAGAGCGGATCCACACAGTACTCCTGCAGGTCATGATCTGAGAAAGGTTGCTTCATCTCTGAACTTCTTTCAAAACATATGTTTTGAGAGTCTTCGCCCCTATGCTGGATGGAAGTCATCCAGGCTCTTCTTTAAACATTACGTGAAACAAGTACAAGAGATAAAACACTACGTGGTGGCAGCAGGTGGTGTACTAAAACCTGCCGCTTGATTTCTGGAAAGAACAGTGCACTAATTGGTACTTTTAGTAAAGGGTGTGCATGATGAACCCCTACGGTGTATCATGTATAGTGATGTGTCTAGTACATGACACTATATACTGTTCTAAATACACAGGTGACTAAAGCATAAAAGACTGAAACATGTGCCTTGCGTATTCTATGCAAGTGTTCCTCTTGTAACAACAGAGACAAGAGTGAAATATTACTATATTTCCCATAGAGTGGCTTGTGTTTCCCTTTCAGATGAAACTTTAAAATTTTTTCTGTTATTACTAATGGAGCTGGGGGGAGAGGGACTGCTCCCCGCACTCTAGTTTTGGTGTGTTTGAATGTGCATGGATGTAGTGCGATAGAGAGTAAAAGATGTGAAATTGGAAGTATATTTAGGAATAGAAGGATGTATGTATTGGCCTTGTGTGAGACAAAGATAAAAGGAAAGGGTGAAGTGATGTTTGGTGAAATGTCTGGTAGAGTGTCTTGGATTGAAAGGGGAAGAGCGAGAGAGGGTGTGGCTTTATTGCTGAGTGAATGGGTGACAGGTAAAGTAGTGGAATAGAAGGAGATATCATCTAGGTTAATGCGGGTAAGGGTTAGGTTGGGTAGGGAATGTTGGGCGTTTGTCAGTGTGATGGGCCAGGTAGTGAGAAAAGTGAAGAAGAGCGGAATGAGTTCTGGAATGAATTAACTAGGTGTGTAGAAGGAATTATGTAGTTGTCATGGGTGACTTTAATGCTAGAGTGGGCGCTGGAGAGGTAAAAGGTGTCATCGGGAAGTATGGCGTACCAGGTGAAAATGAGAGTGGTGAGAGACTGGTAGATATGTGTGTTAAGCAAGAGATGGTGATAAGTAATAGCTTTTTCAAAAAGAAAGATAAAAATAACTATACATGGGTAAGAGTGGCAAATGGAAGAGTAGTAGAAAGGGCATTAATGGATTATGTGTTGATAACTAAAAGAATGTTTGGATATTGAAAGATGTGCACGTGTTTAGGGGTATGGCTAACGGTATGTCTGATCATTTTTTGGTGGAAGGAAAATTAGTTGTAGCAAAAGAGTGGGGGAATAGGGTAGGTGGATGTAAAAGGGAGGTAGTGAGGGTTAAAGAGCTAATAAAACCGGGGGTAAAAAGTAAATATCAGGAAAGATTGAAAATGACATATGACGAAGTGAAAGTTAGAGAAACTGGCAATTTAGAGGAGGAATGGAAGTTAGTAAAAGAAAATTTTGTTGGGATTGCAAGTGATGTGTGTGGCAAGAAGGTTGTTGGAGGCAGCCTGAGGAAGGACAGAGAATGGTGGAATGAAGGAGTGAAGGTAAAAGTGGAAGAGAAAAAGAGGGCTTTTGAAGAATGGCTGCAGAGTAATAGTATAGAGAAGTATGAAAAATATAGAGAGAAAAATGTGGAAGTAAAGCGCAAGGTACGTGAGGCAAAGAGGGCAGCTGACCTGAGGTGGGGTCAGGGATTGGGTCATTCATATGAAGAGAATAAGAAGAAGTTTTGGAAAGAAGTGAAGAGAGTAAGGAAGGCTGGCTCAAGAATTGAAGAGACAGTGAAAGATGGAAATGGAAGGTTGTTAAAAGGAGAGGAGGCAAGGAAAAGATGGTTGGAATATTTTGAAAGTTTACTGAATGTTGAGGATAATAGGGAGGCAGATATAATTGCTGTTGCAGGTGTTGAGGTGCCAGTGATGGGAGAGGAGAATGAGAGAGAGATTACAAGAGAGGAAGTGAGGAGAGCACTAGATGAAACGAGAGTAGGAAAAGCATCTGGTATGGACGGTGTGAGAGTTGAGACGTTGAAGGAAGGGGGTGTGACTGTACTTGAATGGTTGGTGAGATTGTTTGATATGTGTTTTGTGTTGTCAATGGTACCAGTAGATTGGGGTTGTGCGTTTATTGTACCACTATATAAGGGTAAAGGAGATGTGCATGAGTGTTGCAATTCAAGAGGTATTAGTTTGTTGAGTGTAGTTGGAAAAGTGTATGGTAGAGTAATAATCAATAGGATTAAGGATAAAACAGAGAATGCAATCTTAGAAGTACAGGGTGGTTTTAGAAGAGGTAGGGGTTGTATGAATCAGATTTTTACAGTAAGGCAGATATGCGAGAAATATTTAGCAAAAGGTAAGGTGTATGTTGCGTTTATGGATCTGGAGAAAGCGTATGATAGAGTTGATAGGGAAGCAATGTGGAATGTGATGAGGTTATATGGAGTTGGTGGAAGGTTGTTGCAAGCACTGAAAAGTTTTTACAAAGGTAGTAAAGCATGTGTTAGGATAGGAAATGAAGTGAGTGATTGGTTTCCGGTGAGAGTGGGGGTGAGACAGGGATGTGTGATGTCGCCGTGGTTGTTTAACTTGTATGTGGATGGAGTGGTGAGAGAGGTGAATGCTCGAGTGCTTGGACAAGGATTAAAACTGGTAGACGAGAATGACCATGAATGGGAAGTAAATCAATTGTTGTTTGCGGACGATACTGTTTTGGTTGCAGACACAGAAGAGAAGCGTGGCCGATTAGTGACAGAATTTGGAAGGGTGTGTGAGAGAAGGAAGTTGAGAGTTAATGTTGGTAAGAGTAGGGTTATGAGATGTACGAGAAGGGAAGGTGGTGCGAGGTTGAATGTCATGTTGAATGGAGAGTTACTTGAGGAAGTGGATCAGTTTAAGTACTTGGGGTCTGTTGTTGCAGCAAATGGTAGAGTGGAAGCAGATGTACGTCAGAGAGTGAATGAATGTTGCAAAGTGTTGGGGGCAGTTAAGGGAGTAGTAAAAAATAGAGTGTTGGGCATGAATGTAGAGAGAGTTCTATATGAGAAAGTGATTGTACCAACTGTGATGTATGGATCGGAGTTGTGGGGAATGAAAGTGATGGAGAGACAGAAATTGAATGTGTTTGAGATGAAGTGTCTAAGGAGTATGGCTGGTGTATCTCGAGTAGATAGGGTTAGGAAGGAAGTGGTGAGAGTGAGAACGGGTGTAAGAAATGAGTTAGCAGCTAGAGTGGATATGAATGTGTTGAGGTGGTTTGGCCATGTTGAGAGAATGGAAAATGGCTGTCTGCTAAAGAAGGTGATGAATGCAAGAGTTGATGGGAGAAGTACAAGAGGAAGGCAAGGTTTGGGTGGATGGATGGAGTGAAGGAAGCTCTCGGTGATAGGAGGATAGATGTGAGAGAGGCAAGAGAGCGTGCTAGAAATAGGAATGAATGGCGAGCGATTGTGACGCAGTTCCGGTAGGCCCTGCTGCTGCCTCCGATGCCTTAGATGACCGCGGAGGTAGCAGCAGTAGGGAATTCAGCATTATGAAGTTTCATCTGTGGTGGATAATGTGGGAGGGTGGGCTGTGGCACCCTAACAGTACCAGCTGAACTCAGTTGAGTCCCTTGTTAGGCTGGGAGGAACGTAGAGAGTAGAGGTCCCCTTTTTGTTTTTGTTTCATTTGTTGATGTCGGCTACCCCCCAAAATAGGGGGAAGTGCCTTGGTATATGTATGCATTACTAATTATTATGCTTTCATACAATATTTTAAAAGAAAATTTTTATTTTTATTGTATATGTTACAACCCATGATTTCTATATACTGTCTGTTAATAAACACAGTTAGGAATTTTTGCATCTCATTTCGCCCTAAAAATTCTAAAATGCAAATAAAGGGTGTCAGAGCTACTTTTTATCCTCTTATTTTTGGAAAATATTCTGAATAAATTCTATTTCTATGCAAATAATCATCAAATTTTATATGTTATGCTTTTAAATTCAGTCCCTGGTAATGACTGACCTTACCAACCTGTTTACCTTACTGACTTTACATTTTCCTACATGAATGTTAACTTGTCTAACTTGTCTACAATGAACAAGCAGACTGAGGGAGGTGTCAGTAACCTATACATATTTGTTCCTTTCAGAATACAAACTATGTTTTACGTATATGATGACACTAACATACAACTTGTTTGCTAGATTGTTCCTTGAACTGACAATCCTCGGGTTTTTTTGCTAGAGTCCTCCATGACTCATCCCTTTAGGGGGCAGGAAGCACTGACATAGTCCATGATCAGTTGAAAGGTGTATGACGGTAACACCAGGTGTCTCTAGGTCTAAATGACCAAGGGAAATTTATCTCTAGGTGATTGGCACTATTGAAAATCCACAGATACATTAATGCTCTGGTAAACTTCCATCAGGACGACATGGCCAGAGCCCCAAAAACGGATTTTGAGCGAAGCGAAAAATCTATTTTTGGGTGAGGTAGCCATGTTGTCCTGATGGACCCACCCTCCTTTGACAAAGGATAAATGAATCCCTCCCTATTGTACTGTATCTGTAGCACCTCATTAACGCTACAAAGAATGACTAGATGGCACCACACGGCGTCGTGCTGGCGCTCAATCACAGTACAAGTAGGAATGTTGCCTTAATAACGGCTCTCCTACAATTCTTGCCACTTTCCTCCCTTGAAGCGTAAACGCTATTAGGGGTGTAGATAGCTATGTGGCGTGTCAAGAATACGTCCTCTGATCTTATGCGATATCCCTATAAGATAATAGAAGGGATACTCGTGCCAGGAGTTAGAATTCTGGATACCTTTAGTAAAATTCTCTGGGATATATCATTGTAGTTAAATATAACCTAGGAAGCTACTAAGAAGGAACTTCCATCAGGACGACATGGATACCTCACCCAAAAATAGATTTTTCACTTCGCTTAAAATCCGTTTCGACAACCCTCAAATACCCAACTAATGACATACAAGCACTCACACTCACTAAACCTACAATTATTATTCATATGTAATAAATGAATTTATTTTTATATTGCTTTGTTTAATGAAGTAATGCAGCAAGCAAGTTATTTGTTTATTTTGGTAATCAGCTGATGACTAGCCAACCTCCTTCTACAAGCAAACATGCCAACTAGTGGTCTCCTAGCAGACAACGCTGTGCCATATTAGTTGTTTATGAAGTATTTATCTATTTACTCATATTCTGTTAATATTTTGTAATAAAGCAATATTTTGATAACAATTTTGTTGCCTGAGTTCCAAAATAATAGTAACAGACAGTTGTTGAATACGACCTTGTTAAAAACATCTCACTGTAAGTTGAGTGCAGTGTTACCAAGTTAGAAAAAAAGTAACTAGACTTAGAGTCCCATACATTAGCAAAAGTATTCCACCTAGAAAAATTTCTAGACACTTCTTTGGTCAATAATTAATTTTGTGAGTGAAGATAGTAGGCTATGTGAGGAATTTGGGAAATATTACTGGAATTTTACATCTTTACATAAAGTTGATTAAGAACATTAGTAGCACTGCTTTCATGTAAGCAATACTTAAAACACCACACAGCAAACACTTAACGTATAGTTGTGGTGGCATCTATGATAGGTTTAGAGGTTTCGTATAGTATATGAAAATGTAATAAAATTGGGATAACTGGCGTGCAACTAATTAATATTAACTTGATCCCTTCATAATAAAACCAAAATATGAAAATTTACTGTGCCAAACAAAAATCACACTGACTAGGAATTGCTGCTAGGATAATTTATCAAATCCTTATTTTTTTCCGCAAAAACTGCTTTGTTGATTTAAGAGTGCGTCTTACCACTTGTAGTGTCTTATGACAAGGGAAATACGGTATATATATTGATATGTTGTAAGCCTCCTTTTCAGTGTTTGTGCTGTGCGTGTGATAATGTATACGGCAGGTGCTCAAGACACTTGCACAAGGCTGTGGGAACCTTCCCTTCCGACCTCTCCCCCCCTTGTCCATCGGTCATCCCGTTGGCGGAGAACCTGCCGTTGACTTGGCCGCTGTCGCAGGGGAATTGTCATCATTTGGACCTTCCTCGTTCAACTGTTGATTTCTCCTTTCTTTCTTCCACGGGGAACATATGGATTACTGAAGGAAGGAAATGTGGCCTTTCAGAGCTTACCTTCGGTCTTTCTCTTCTCAAGGTTGTTCACCTTTCATGTGCTTCCAACAGTATACTAACGGGGGGGGCAACTTTCCCGTTCGTGGGTTAGGTTGCACTTTTGATTGTTTTTCTTGATTATTTAAGTGAAATTATAATTTTTTAAATATGTAACTTCCCTGGTAGTTACATATATATAGCTTAAATCTCGCGTTTCGACGCGGCCTGACAGAAAATTCAAATTCGTGGCAATCGCCGCCATGACAATAGGTGGTCATACATGAGCGTCATCACTCGTAGGTTATCAGAACCATTCCCAACATTCTTCAGAAATTCTCTGTCGTTGATCGAGTCAACACCTCGGGAATTTGTTTCGTGGATATGTTACTTTATTCTACAATTTGGTGAAGTACTTTTTGTCTGATTATTATTAATAGCTTTCGCTGCCTTTCAACTATCGAAGATATTGTATAGGATAGTTTTTTGCTGGTCCAACTTGGACAGTTTAATTGAACTTGATTTTCAAGATGGCTCTTCTGTTGTTAAACTTTGGGTGTTGGGCTAGACTGGATTTCGAGCTCCTCTTACTTCCTGCACTGTAATTAGCAGGGAGCATGTATGTATTTGTTTTCTTTCTATGTTCGTATATTGAGGGATCAAAGATTTTTCCCCCTACTTTATTAACGAACAACTCTTAAAGTTATAATGAAGGAAGACATTTCTACATTAAACATTGTGATGTCACTATTTTGTGACGTAACTCTTAGCAGAGCGGAATGTGATTACCTTGAAGGAAATTCAGTCCGCCATCGTGATGACGTCACAATCCTGTGACGTAATCTGCTTAGTATGACTTGCATTATGTGAATTATTTTCTTTTTGTTGCAAGAAATTTTTAAAATATTAGCTTACTAAGCATAAGTATGTTTATAATGTAGGGAAATATATTATTTTCAAGTATATATTTGTCCTATTAGTATATTTCCCTTGGTCAATTTTCGATTTAGAGTTTTTCTCGAGCGCACAGCCCTTTTACGCTCGTAGTATTACTAACGGAGTTGTCAGATATTAAACGATCGTTTTTGTTTCACAATACTGTACTTGTATCGTTATTTAATATTTCGCTGTTGAGAATACTAATATTATTCATATATCCTATTGTATTTTCATTCTGGCCCTTGGCTAAAGAGGATAATCTCTCGCAACGGGCAGGTCTATTATGATCTAATGTGACATAGTTTAAAGTGCTAGTGTTCAATGGCACATATAATGACGCAATGCAGTCAATCTACAATACGTAATACTATTGACAATCTTTTTTTGTTTTCACAATTACAGTGATACCTCTACATACGATCTTAATTCGTTCCAGAAACTACTTCGTATGTTAAAACGATCATATGTTGGAGCAAATATTCCCATAAGAATACATGGTAATTTATGTAATTCGTTCCTCAGCGTAAAAACCCATAATAAATCCTTGATAAATGGCTACACATAATTACACATTACATTAATACAATATAATAAATACATACAAACAAAAAAAAAGAATAATAATAATGAAATAATAAATAAAAAAGGCGTTTTAATGTAATACTTTACCTTAGCGACAGCCCAGCGCAGGTGTAGGGATTGCTAGGCAGGAGGAGACGGAAGATCAGCGAGGAGGTAGGGACGGTGACTTTGTACGATAACGTGTACGATAACTTATACTAACTTACACTACTACGTGAACTTTAACTTAACTTAGCTTATTTTTTTTTTCATTTTTATAATTAATATTTTTTTTTTACATTTTCCATTTCTTATTTTTAATTTTCATCACTTTCACTCAATTCGGTCTTCCTTTTCTTTGCTTCACTTTCTCTCTTTTCATCATGATCACTAGACCGTTTTAAAGATTTTTTAAAGAAACTATCGAGTGAAAGTTGTTTGGTACGGCTTTTGAGGATTTTTCTAAAATGCGTTAAGCAAACATCATCGAACTGCGCAACAACACGGCAAACCTGAAGTTTCTGTGGGTGATGCTTGTCGATGAAATCAACCACGTGTTGATGATATGCCAACATCTGTTTTATTTCCGCCGTACCTAAGATTTGGCCTACCTCCTCGATCTCCTCCGACTCACTCAACTGCGCTTGGAACTCATCATGCTGCATGGCTTGCAGCTCCTTGAGTTCCTCGGTGGTGAGCTCTTCATGATGCTCATCGACGAGTTCGGTGATGTCATCTTCATCCACCTCCAGACCCATGGACTTGCCAAGGGATACAATCTCTTCGACGTCTTCCTCGGCGGCAACCACAGGTTCATTCTCGGGGCCAAAACCTTCAAAATCTCTGGGAGCAACAGCATCAGGCCAAAGCTTCTTCCAAGCGGAATTCAGGGTCCGACGAGTTACTCCCTCCCAAGCCTGATCAATGATCTTTAAGCAGTGGACGATATTAAAGTGGCTCCTCCAAAATTCACGCAAAGTTAAGTTGGTGCTTTGCGTGACATTAAAGCACTGCTTAAATAAGTGCTTGGTGTACAGCTTCTTAAAATTAGAGATGACTTGCTGGTCCATGGGCTGGAGGATAGGGGTGGTATTCGGTGGAAGATACAACACCTTGATGAATTTGTATTCGTCGATGATATCAGCTACGAGTCCGGGGGGGTGAGCGGGTGCATTGTCCAAACAAAGCAAGCACTTCAAATGCAAATTCCTCTCCTGAAGATACTTCTTGACAGCAGGGCCGAAAACTATGTTTACCCATTCCACAAAGATATGCCTAGTAAGCCAAGCCTTAGAATTAGAATGCCATAGAACATGTAGCAGGTCTTTATTAATTCTATGTGCTTTAAATGCCCTAGGGTTTTCGGAATGGTAAACCAATAACGGCTTTACTTTGCAGTCCCCGCTGGCGTTGGCACAAAGCGCAAGAGTCAACCGATCCTTCATTGGCTTATGTCCAGGTATTTTCTTCTCTTCGGCGGTAATGTACGTTCGACTAGGCATCTTTTTCCAAAACAGACCGGTTTCATCACAGTTGAACACCTGCTGCTCTACGTAACCATCCTCTGCCACGATGCTTTCGAACTTTTTAACAAAGTCTTTAGCAGCCTTAGTGTCCAAACTCAAAGCTTCTCCATGACGAACAACTGAATGAATCCCGGTCCGTTTCCTAAATTTCTCAAACCAACCTCGAGACGCCTTGAATTCCTCCGTCGTAGGATCGGCTGAACTCTCCCCCGCGTCACCCCGAGAGTGCGCCGCCTTCAAGTCACTGTAGATAGCGCTGGCCTTCTCACAAATGATCGTTTCCGTGATCGTATCGCCAACAATCTCCTTGTCTTTGATCCATATTAACAAAAGTCGTTCTATCTCTTCAAGGTTCTATCTCTTCAAGGGTAGGGCTACGACGTTTGGAAATAATCGCGATCCCCTTCGAAGGTTTCACTGATTTAATGGCTGCCTTCTGTTTTATGATTATCGAGATCGTAGACATATTCCGGCCATATTGTTTAGCCAGATCACTAACACGTACACCTCGCTCATGCTTTTCTATTATTTCTTGCTTTAATTCTAATGAAAGCATAGACTTCCTCCTTTTCTCACCTCTACTACTACTTCCTGAACCGAAACTAAGCTTTTTAGGACCCATGATTACGGAACACAGAAAACAACAGGTGAAAAAGGAAGATAAAAAACACTGTTAAAACTGAGCGAATAGAGGACATCCACACGATGCGCACGAGATGAGAGGACTGATCAAGGTGACGCTCGATTGGCGTCCCTCCGATGTGCTGCCGTCTAGCGGCGTCAACAACAAATGACGCTGGACGCTTTCGAGAAAATTCCACGCGTACGCGTAAAGTTTACTTCGTATATTGGAGCAACACTTCGGTTGTCGAGACAGAAATTTGGTCGAATTTTACTTCGGATGTTGGAAAATTCGTATGTTAGGACATTCGTATGTAGAGGTTCGACTGTACTTGTATCATTATTTTATATTTTGATTTTGAGAATACTAATATTAATCATATATTCTATTGTATTTTCTTTATAGCCCTTGACGAAAGAGTATAATCTCTCGCAACGGGAAGGTCTATTAAGATCTAATGTGAAATAATTAAAAGTGCTAGTGTTCAATGTCAGTCCAGTGGACTGTGCGTCCGTTCGTGTCCGTCATAATCCCAGCCCGGGACCTCTTCCATGCTCCCCAACCCCTGGGAGAAGGAATGTCGAAAGGCCAAAGGATATGGCAGACCTTGATTAGCGAACAGACGTCCCCTCGAGCGATCATGTTGACGATCCCCAGATCGCTCCCCCTCGCCACAGGAAAGGCGAGGTTAAAATGTCTGCGTCTTCATCGGACAAAGCAAAACCGCGACGTGGTTGGCGCCAACCACTACGTTCAAGAACCTAGCCAAATTCACTCGAGACGTATGTCTCCTAATAAACCATCCTGTAGTGCGGACGAAGTCGGCGTGCCAGCACCGAAACAGTCACGTAAGACGCATAGTTCGTAGGAGGTGAAAGGTGCTCAGTTTACGTCAGTACACGCTTCTTCCCCTCCCCCAGTTTGGGAAATGTCACAAGGACTTTCCCCTGGTGTCCACCGTAATACTGTTGACGATCCCTCACAACAATCGATACAGATCAGGATCAAGGCGCGCTGGAAGTATCGACAGTTGACGATACAGTGAGCCCTCGCTACTTCGCGGTTCGACCATCGCGGATTCACGACTTCGCAGACTTTTTTCATTAAATACGGCATCCGATTTCATCAGCAAACCACTATTTTTGGGGGAAACATAATTTTATTGTAGAAAATTGCTACTCATTAAATAGTTAATTGCACATTAAGAAAGCGTGCACTTTTGTTTTTAAATTTCGGGTGTGTTTTAAAAATCGAGTATTGTTGACTTCTTTTTGTTTTACTTTTGGCTGTGATCAGATCAGCTGACGTCTAGCTGCCGGTCTCAAGAATATGCGCGTACGAAGTATTGTTTATACCATTTCTTAACTTATTCAAACCATCTATACAGTTGATATTACATAAGCACCAATGTGTTATAACCTATCATATTTTTTTGTTTATTACATTTAAAACAACTCTCTCCCTCTCTCTCTCTCTCTCTCTCTCTCTCTCTCTCTCTCTCTCTCTCTCTCTCTCTCTCTCTCTCTCTCTCTCTCTCTCTCTCTCTCTGTGACTTTTCACTACCTCTCATTCCTTACCTTTATCTCACTAACAAATGAAATCTTTGTTGCCTCACAAAGTTTCATTTATATTGAAAATCAATCATGATTCAATTTTCCTTACTTTCTCCAATCTCGCACTGTCACATCGAACGTTATAGCGATAACTTAATTGTTCGACAACTTTAAAAATCGGCCCAGTACTTGCTTCTTCTCCTACTTTTTTTTTTTTTTTTAGATGGTTTTATAATTGAGGGGGGTACAAGTTGACTTTTAACTGAAGTTAGGAAAAGTATTTTGGATATGGAATGGAGAATCATCTTTAGTAACAATTTAGAATTATCGTAAATTATCATTCAGTCATTAGCGGCAGTTTGTTATTGTTGATTAAACGCCAAAAAAAAAAAAGAAAAAAAATTGTTTTCCTGCTTTGCTACGTATGTAGGATTTTATATAGATACGGTAAATAATATTTGTAATAACATATTTACTAAAAGCTTTTAATATCATTATTTATCACTTTCATCATGCGCGTTTAATGCCTTCGTTTGTTTATTACGATCGAAGATGGAGCGTACAGTAAACGAATGGAAGGTTTCCGTTTCAGGCTGCGTCATAAAAAAAAACATTTTATAAATGGCATTCATTGCATTTATTTGGAAAAATTGAGTAAAACATTGGTAATAACAAAATCAACATATAATCAATACTTGGTAAGATTGCTGTCGATGCAAAAACTAACCTATACACAGATGTGTAAATGCGTCTTTTTCTTCATTATGATCAGAGATAAACGTAAACAAAACACTGGTTGTCATTTTTTATCGTGCTTTTTGGCATGTTTAGGAAATGCATGATATAAAATCGCCTTTAATATTTGAGCCTGTTTTAGTTTAGGTTACTGTAGTACATGCATTAAGTGTTCTCTACAATAAAGGGTAGTTTGTTAATAGTACTACGTACAAGGGAAGGTTTTAAAAGTCTGAATATACATGTTAATTAAATATGTAAATATGGTGTCCTTACCTCGCGGATTTTCAGCTATCGCGGCCGGGTTTGGAACCTATCTACCGCGATAAACGAGGGTTCACTGTATCTCGCAGCGATCAGTACATCGTTCAGTTAGCGCACACGGTGCTCATTATGTATCTGATTTGTCTGAATTAAAGAGGTAGATTTCGTCTCTTTTGGACGCTTACGATTCTCGGGCAGAAAAAATCGCATCTAAAAGAATCTAAGAACAGCAATAGACCAAGAAAACGGTCTTCTGATATTATCGGACAGCGTATTTCTCCGATACTCAGCAATGCTCCCTCGCAGCGATCAGCTCCCGTTGCGGCAAGCGACAAGGTGAACGCATAGCTCACGGCATTCTGAACAGTCACGGCAAATTGGACGCATGCCAGAAGCTCACGGCAAAGTGGACGCATGGCAACCTGGACGCATGCGGCAATCTGGACATATGCTGGACGTATGCAGTCAGGTTTTGTCCCCACGTCACTATAGACAAGCAATTCTCTCGCCTACACGATCTGCGGAACGCGTGATTATCGCTCATGCGAGACGCATGCGACATGCTGTTAGCTCACGGGAATCTGGACGCATGCAGCAGTCTGGAAACTCACGGCAAAGTGGACGCATGCGGCAGTCTGGACATATGATGGACGCATGCAGTCAGGTTTTGTCCCACGTCACTATAGACAAACAGTTGTCTCTTCTTTGCGATTGACTGGACGCGATACTAACGCTTCCTCACGGCTCGCGGCAGATTCACGGCATTCAAGACGCATGCATTAGACTGATACCTCTCTTGGAAACATATAACAGTCTCAATCTGGACCCATGATGGACTCGTATAGTCTGGACTTGTCCTCACAACAGGATAGACAAGTTTTTTATCTCTCCTTCACGATTTTCTGAACGCACAACTAACGCTCCTTCGCGTCATGCTGTTGACATACAACATGCTGAACGCATGCTGGATGTACGCGATCAAGATTTTCCCTCGCATGGGTTTACAGATGTTGATGCTTCCTTACAGCATGATGATTTTATACTGGAAGCACTGGAACCTGTCTCTCCCTCAAGGCTTACAGCACATAAACGTGATGCTTCTTCGCAACCGGATGATATCCTTCACGAGATTTCTTCAGGACAAGATGAATTATTTTTGGAAGACAATAACCGACAGGATGACGCGGTTTTGTCTCCTACTCATTCGAATCAGGGAATCGATGTTCCATTAGCCGAATTAGAAGACGAATCTCAGGATTCATTACAGACAGCTGATTTAAAAAAAAAAAAACAAACAAACAAACAAACTTCTGACAGTGTTAACATCTCTATATCCAGAAGATTTTTTCTCAACCTATTCTTCAGATCCCGCCCTCTCCGTTTTTGAAGGGCAGTCCCCGAAAACATCCTCCTTCAAGAATATGGTCCTGGCTAGATCGGTTAATCAATCAATCAAGAGAAAGGATGTAGGGAAGGCCTCCTTTTTTTTTTCTCAAACTCGACTAGCTTCCAGATCTAGTTTGTGGTATTTGTCTGGGGGAAGTTCTTGGTTTGGGAGTTCCTGCCTCCTCCCAGGGAGACTTCTCCAGACTTGCTGACTCCTCATTCAGGTCAACCATGAGCAAGTCGAAGTTTATGTGGTCCAATTCTGAAATGGAACATCAGCTGAAGGAAACTTTTAGACAATAGAAGTCTTCAGCCTTACGGACTGGACTCTCAGAACTCTCGCAGAAGCCACAGACCCTAAGAACGAGGCTCAGATGCATCTGATTGCCTGTTTGGATAAGCCCGAGAGGGATGGCCCCATCGAACTTTCCGCCCCTTTTCACGTCAGGAGTTTTTAAAAAGAGGACTATGTGTTGTTCCTTTTTATCTTCAGGTTTGTCCCTTATTCGGAGATTAACAGGCTGCGCATGATTTTTTCTCTAGGACTGCTAAATAGATCCTTCCAACTAGCTTTTTAGCAAGGATACAAAAGAAGTCTCTTCCCACTCGTCAGCTTTTTCGTGGGAGAGCCCCTTAAAGGGGAACTCAGAGGATTGCGACTGGAGGTCAAACTCGCAGATTCTCAAGACAACAAACCGAATCGAAAAGTGAGACGTGTTATGCCTCCCATGTCGTCGATACCCTTAGAGTTGACAGCAGTCCACTCAGGAAACAAGGCAGCAGCTCTTTAAGAACAAGTGAGCCTTATGCTGTCGAAATCAGTCATAGAAATGTAGAGGACACCTCCTCGGAGGGGTTTTTACAACATACTTTTCCTAGTTCCGGAAAGCTCGGGGGGGGGGGGGGGGGGGAATGAAAACCTGTTCTGGATGTCAGTCCATTGTACAAGTACGTTTTTTACCCGGGTGATGTCCAACGTGGCTCCCTGGCTTCACATAAAGGGAGTAAGGATTTTCTTTGTACCTGGACGACCGACCACTCAGAGCAGAATCACAAGTAAAGTGTCTGGAGGCTCTTCAAAGGATAATGCCCTTAACGCAATAGTTAGGTCTGATGGTAACCTGGCCAAATCTTAACTAACACCCTCACAGAATTTCATTTTTCTGAGGATGATAATCGGTTCAGATCGCGCTCAAGGCACTCCGGAAATGTCGCGAGGACTTTCCCCTGGTGGTCACCCGGATACGGTTGACGATCCCTCGCAGCAATCAGCACACAGTTTAGTTCGCGCACATAGCTTGCTTCAAGTGTCTGGTCTGTCTGAACTATAGAGGTCAATTTCGTCCCTGTTTGACACATACGATTCTCGACAGGGATCTGTGGATAGAGTCTCAGAGGAAATGACACATAAATATCAAAGAGCTAGTGGCTATTCACCAAGCCCTGATTACTCACTTCATCGAAGGGGAGAAAAATGTACCCTGCATCACGAGGTGTGCACCAACCTTTGGATGTTGTAGGGTCAACACTCGATAGACCTCTTCTCCTCACAAATGACATAGAGGTTGCTGGTATTTTGCTCTCCAGTACTAGACCAGGAAGCAGTCTTCTGAACTGGGAAGGTCTAAACGTGTACGCTTTTCATCCATTCAAGATCCTGGACAGAGTCCTGAAAAGATTCAGGGATTCGCCCAACGTCCGCATGACCATGATAGCTCCTTTTTGACCCATGAGACATTGGGTTGCGGAGATGATGGAGTGGCTGGTAGATACCCCCAGATCATTACCACTACAGTATTTGGGTTTACGAATCCGAGGGGGGCATATTTAGAGTGTGGTGCAGGAATAATAGACTTTCCTCTACCAATACCTCTATAGCCAATATAGCAGAGTTTTCTGTTGTATCTGCGTACAAAAGAGAAGCTAGCTGTGCCTTTCATCAAGGGT
Organism: Palaemon carinicauda; assembly: GCF_036898095.1. Classification (NCBI taxonomy): domain Eukaryota; kingdom Metazoa; phylum Arthropoda; class Malacostraca; order Decapoda; family Palaemonidae; genus Palaemon; species Palaemon carinicauda. The sequence continues at coordinate 45,763,251 of NC_090769.1, read as the reverse complement.
TACCGCAGCATACTAACCTCCGTCTTTCGTAACCGACACATTGGCGTGTCAGGTAACAAGGATCTCTCAGATCTCATTAGATCTTTTGAGACGACTAAGAGGAAGGACAATCCAACCTCCTCGTGGAACCTGGATGTAGTCCTGGCCTTTTTAACCTCAAGTAGATTTTTACAGTTGGACAAGGCATCTTGGAAGTATCTTACCAAGAAGACTTTTCCTGATTTCATTGGCTACAGTCAAAGATTAGGAGAGTTGAAAGCCATCAGCAAGAAGATGGGCTTTAATGGAGACAATGCAATTTGCTCCCTTCAGCTAGGCTTTCTTTTCAAAGACGAGACAGACAGCCTCTGATGCTCAGTTAAAAAGCCCTTTTTGCCTTTATCAAAGAATACCCTGGCTTTTTCATTGAGGATTTAATAAGAGAAACTCACCCTGATTGTGAGTAAGAAGTTTTCCCTATCCTTAAGGTAAAACCACACGAGGTTAGAGCTGTAGCAATTTCTATGGCTTAAAAATGCAATAGGTCAATGAAGTCAATTTTGGAGCCTACTTTCTGACGAAGTAAATCAATCTTCACAGACTGCTATCTCAAAGATGTCCAGACCCAGTATGAGGATTGCTGTTCCCTGGGTTTGTACGTTACCTCCGGCTTCGTAGTTGGAGAAGGGTCTACTGCCTCTTCCCAATAACTTAATATATACCCTTGCCTTTTTTCTTGTACTTGTGTTCACAGGTTGTCTGTGAAAGTTGTCGCAGCCTTCGGTCAGTCTGGGATGCAAGTCAAGTTAGTTTTAATGTGTTCACAGGTTGTCTGTGAAGGTTGTCGCAGCCTTCTGTCAATCTGGGATGCAAATCAAATTAGTTTTAATGTGTTCACAGGTTGTCTGTGAAAGTTGTCGCACCCTGCCGTCAATCTGGGATGGAACTCAAGCTAGTTTAAAAAAAAAAAAAGAAAAAAAAATATATATATATATTTTTTTTGGAGTATGTGGTCAGAATCAGTATCCTTGGCTATGCCAGGTTTTCAAGGGTGGTGGTCTAGCCAATCTAAGGTCAAGGACCTTGTGGCAGCCCCAAGAGACTTTTCAGCCCCCTGAGTGGATCGCTGAGTCTCTTAAGGAATGCAGGCGAAATGAGGCAGTATTATTGTGTATTGTGAAGCCAGCTTCCTTATCAGGTTAGAATGCCAGAATCAGTATCCTTGGCTATGCCAGGTTTGCAAGGGTGGTTGTCTAGCCACGCTAAGGTCGAGGACCTTGTGGCAGCCCCAAGAGACTTTTACAGCCCCCCCGAGTGGATTGCTGAGTCTCTTAAGGAATGCAGGTGAAATGAGGCAGTATCATTGTGAAGCCAGCTTCCTTATCAGGTTAGAACCAGATTGTTAGTACTTCTATTTGTAGTTATTAATAATTATACGAATTCCCAATGGGATGAGATTTTCAACCCACCACCAATGGTGTGAATCAACCATATATATGTAACTACCAGGGAAGTTATATATTTAAAAATGGTATTTTTATTATAAAATGAATTTTTAGATATATTTACCTGGTAGTTACATATATAAAAGGGCCCTCCCTCCTCCCCTCTGAAAACAGAGACATGGAATTTCTGAAGGATGTTGGGAATGGTTCTGATAACCTACGAGTGATGGCGCTCATGTATGACCACCTACGGTCATGGCGACGATCGCCACGAATTTGAATTTTCTGTCGTGCCGTGTCGAAATGCGAGATTTAAGCTATATATATGTAACTGCCAGGTAAGTATATTTAAAAATTTATTTTATAATAAAAATACCATGTTTGTAATTAAACTTTTAAGCTTCTTCACCGCGGGGAACACTTCCTGCCAAAGGATCAGTGGTTCTTCCGATTTGTGAATACTTTTAGCTGATCTAAATAATTGTAATTCTTGTTTTATTACAGTTACTCTCTGCTCTCCTTCTCCCATCGATGTTGACTGGGGAAGGGAGTGGCAGTTCTTATTTCATGATTGTTCCATCTCTGGCCTCCTTTCCCGTTGCAGACTAGTTTTTCCTCCCGAGGGAGTTTTTTGTTATGGCCACGGGGGCATAACAACAATTGGAATAGTGCCAACGTATCCCTGTGTATTGTAAGAGGCGACTAAAAGGGACGGGACGAAGGGGGCTGGGAACCCTCTCTCCTGTATTATATGCTCCTGTGAGACATCAAAGAGGATGAGTTGGAGGGAGAGTGATTGCTCCCTGTACTCTAGTTTTGGGGTTTCTGAATGTGCATGGACGTAGTACGATAGAGAATAAAAGATGTGAGATTTGAAGTATGTTTAGGAATAGAAGGATGGCTATACAGTATTGGCTTTGTGTGAGACAAAGATAAAGGGGAAGGGTGAAGTGATGTTTGGTGAAGTGACTGGTATAGTGTCTAGGATTGAAAGGGGAAGAGCAAGAGAGGGTGTGGCTTTATTACTGAGTGAATGGATGACAGGTAAAGTAGTGGAATGGAAGGAGATATCATCTAGGTTAATGTGGGTAAGGGTTAGTTTGGGTAGGGAATGGTGGGCTTTTGTTAGTGTGAATGGGCCAGGTTGTGGGAAAAATGAAGAAGAGAGGAATGAGTTCTGGAATGAATTAACTAGGTGTTTAGAAGGACTGGGTAGAAGGAATTATGTAGTTGTCATGGGTGACTTAAATGCTAGAGTGGGCGCTGGAGAGGTAGAGGGTGTCATTAGGAAGTATGGCGTACCAGGCGAAAATGAGAGTGGTGAGAGACTGGTAGATATATGTGTTGAGTAAGAGATAGTGATAAGTTCTATCATTTTCAAAAAGAAAGATAAAAACAAGTATACAGGGATAAGAGTGGCAGATGGAAGAGTGGTAGAAAGGGCTTTGATGGATTATGTGTTGATAACTAGAAGAATGTTTGGAAGATTAAAAGATGTGCACGTGTTCAGGGGTATGGCTGACAGTATGTCTGATAATTTTTTAGTTGGAGGAAAATTAGTTGTAGCAAAAGAGTGGGGGGGGGGGGTGACGTAAAAGGAAGCTAGTGAGGGTTGAAGAGTTAATAAAACCTAAGGTAAAAAGGGAATATAAAGAATGGTTGAAAATGGAGTATGACAGTAAAAGTGAGAGAAGCTGGTAATTTAGAGGAGGAGTGGAAGTTTGTAAAAGAAAATTTAGTTGGGATTGCAAGTGATGTGTGTGGCAAGAAGACTGTTGGAGGCAGCATGAGGAAGGGTAGTGAATGGTGGAATGAAGGAGTGAAGGTAAAAATGGAAGATGAAAAGAGGGCATTTGAAGAATGGCTGCAGAGTAATAGTGTAGATAAGTATGAAAGATATAGATAGAAAAATATGGAATTAAATCACAAGGTAAGTGAGGCAAAGAGGGCAGCTGACCTGAGGTGGGGTCAGGGATTGGGTCGTTCATATGAAGAGAATAAGTTTTGAAAAGAAGTGAAGAGAGTAAGGAAGGCTGGTTTGAGAATTGAAGAGACAGTGAAAGATGGAAATGGAAGGTTGTTAAAAGGAGAGGAGGCAAGGAAAAGGTGGGCGGATTATTTTGAATATTTACTGAATGTTGAGGATAATAGGGAGGTAGATATAATTGCTGTTGCAGGTGTTGAGGTGCCAGTGATGGGAGAGGAGAATGAGAGAGAGATTACAAGAGAGGAAGTGAGGAGAGCACTAGATGAAACGAGAGTAGGAAAAGCACCTGGTATGGATGGTGTGAGAACTGAGGTGTTAAAGGAAGGGGGTGTGACTGTACTTGAATGGTTGGTGAGATTGTTTGATATGTGTTTTGTGTTGTCAATGATACCAGTAGATTGGATTTGTGCATGTATTGTACCACTATATAAGGGTAAGGGAGATGTGCATGAGCGTTCAAAGGGTATTAGTTTGTTGAGTGTGGTTGGAAAAGTGTATGGTAGAGTGCTGATTAATAGGATTAAGGATAAAACTGAGAATGCAATCTTTATAGTACAGGGCGGTTTCAGAAGAGGTAGGGGTTGTATGAATCAGATTTTTACAATTAGGCAGATATGCGAGAAATATTTAGCAAAAGGTAAGGATGTGTATGTTGCATTTATGGATCTGGAGAAAGTATATGATAGATTTGATAGGGAAGTGATATGGAATGTGTTGAGGTTATATGGAGTTGGTGGAAGGTTGTTGCAAGCAGTGAAAAGTCTTACGAAGATAATAAAGCATGTGTTAGGATAGGAAATGAAGTGAGCGATTGGTTTCAAGTGAGAGTGGGGCTGAGACAGGGATATGTGATGTCCCCATGGTTGTTAAACTTGTATGTTGATGGAGTGGTGAGAGAGGTGAATGCTCGAGTGCTTGGATGAGGATTGAAACTTATAGATGAAAACGATCATGAATGGGAGGTAAATCAGTTGTTTGCGGATGATACTGTACTGGTTGCAGACTCAGAAGAGAAGTTTGGCCGATTAGTGACAGAATTTGGAAGGGTGTTTGAGAGAAGGAAGTTGAGAGTTAATGTTGGTAAGAGTAAGATTATGAGATGTACGAGAAGGAAAGTTGGTGCGAGGTTGAATAACATGTTGAGTGAAGAGTTACTTGAAGAAGTATATCGGTTTGAGTACTTAGGGTCTGTTGTTGCAGCAAATGGTGGAGGTGAAGCAAATGTATGTCAGAGAGTGAATGAAGGATGCAAAGTGTTGGGGGCAGTTAAGGGAGTGGTAAAGAATAGAGGGTTAGGCATGAATGTAAAGAGACTTCTATATGAGAAAGTGATTGTACCAACTGTGATGTATGGATCGGAGTTGTGGGGAATGAAAGTGATGGAGAGAGAAATTGAATGTGTTTGAGATGAAGTGTCTTGAGGAGTATGGCTGGTGTATCTCGAGTAGATAGGGTTAGGAACGAAGTAGTGAGGGTGAGAATGGGGGTAAGATATGATTTAGCAGCTAGAGTGGATATGAATGTGTTGAGGTGGTTTGGCCATGTTGAGAGAATGGAAAATGGCTGTCTGCTAAAGAAGGTGATGAATGCAAAAGTTGATGGAAGAAATACAAGAGGAAGGCCAAGGTTTGGGTGGATGGATGGAGTGAAGAAAGCTCTGGGTGATAGGAGGATAGATGTGAGAGAGGCAAGGAAGCGTGGTAGAAATAGGAATGAATGGCGAGCGATTGTGACGAAGTTCTGGTAGGCCCTGCTGCTTCCTCTGGTCGTCTTGGATGACTGCGGAGGAAGCAGCAGTAGGGGATTCAGCTTATGAAGCTTCATCTGTGGTGGATAATGGGGGAGGGTGGGCTGTAGCACCCTAACAGTACCAGCTGAACTCTGTTGAGTTCCTTGTCAGGCTGAGCGGAGCGTAGAGAGGAAAGGTCCCCTCTTTTTTTTTCCTTTTTTTTTTTATGTCAGCTACCCCCCAAAATTGGGGGAAGTTCCTTGGTATATAGAATAGATAGAAGTTATTTTATTTTTCCTCAGCGATGCAGTTCTTCTTCGTTCGACTAAGAAAGCCGGTGACGTAGAGCTGTTCCGTTCATGTGTGTGGAATCTGCTGTCTCTGCTGGCCTCCAGAGGGTGCCATCAGGGTCGTCATCCCTTTTTCTTCTAAGTATGCCTGTGGCAGCTCCTTGTCAGGTCTTCATCTTCAAGGAACTAGCTCAGGCTTCGCTTCCTCAGGCAGCGCTCTTTCCAGATCATCTTGGAGCACTACCAGGAGGTTCGCCTCCAGGGGTTGGACTACTTTCCCTTCCGAGGGAGAGTTTTCCTCCGCAGGTGTTGGGTTGTCTCTCCCTTTCGAGGGAGAACTTCCCTGCATCATCTTCATCACTTCATCAACTCCGACAGCTGTTGCTGTCTTCGCTTAGAACACGCTCCCCCCTTGCTGAGTCTCTCTTTCTTTGGGGCGGAGCATAGTCATAGGCAAGTCTCTGCTGTTAAGTGATCACCTCTCTTGTTCGCGAGAGGGGCCACTCATAGAGACTCCTTTTCGGAGGATTGCCACTGTTGAAGGTCAGTTTCCTGATCCACCGGCCCCAAGGGCTGTCATCCCTTCTTTTTAGAGGTACGCTGTGGAGGAATAATTTTATTTTAATTTTATTTTTTTTATTTGCCAAATCAGAGAGAGAGAGAGAGAGAGAGAGAGAGAGAGAGAGAGAGAGAGAGAGAGAGAGAGAGAGAGAGAGAGAGAGAGAGAGAGAGAGAGAGAGTGTGTGTGTGTGTGTGTGTGTGTGTTTATTTAAGTTTTGTCAGAGAGAGAGAGTGTTTACAGTATTGGCTTTAGTTTTGTCACAGAGAGAGAGAGAGAGAGAGAGAGAGAGAGAGAGAGAGTTGTTTTAGTATTGTTAAATGGAGACATTTTATTTGCTTTAGCTTTGTCATTAATGAGAGAGAGAGAGAGAGAGAGAGAGAGAGAGAGAGAGAGAGAGAGAGAGAGAGAGAGAGAGAGAGTGAGTGAGTGAGAGTGAGTGAGTGTGGGTGTTTATTTACTTAAGTTTTGTCAAACCGCAAGAGAGAGAAAGTGTTTATTTGCTTAGTTTTGTGAGAGAGAGAGAAAGAGAAAGAAAGAAAGTGTTTATTTGCTTAGTTTTGTGAGAGAGAGAGAAAGAGAAAGAAAGAAAGTGTTTATTTGCTTTAGTTTTGTCAGAGAGAGAGAGAGAGAGAGAGAGAGAGAGAGAATTTCATGTGCTTTAGTTTCGTTAGATCGCGCGTGCGCGAGAGAATGTGTGTGTATGTGCGTTTGTGTGTGCGTGTTTTGTGTGTCCGCGGTGCGCGCTGAAGAAAAAGGGTAATTAGCGAATGATTGTTTGAAGTTGGAAAGATTGTTGGTATAATTGAGGTTGTTTGTTTACTTTTTTAGCTAGGATAGGGTGGTGATGAATGTCTTGGGCGAAAGCATTGGATCTCGAACGATAGAAGGAGTCGGTTCTGCATTTTTTTGTTCTTCGGAAGCCGGCTGTTTAGTGTTTTTATGTTCTGAGTAAGTACTGTTTTTATTCATTTTTGTTAGGCGCGTTCGTGAATGATAGAAAGTTTATTGTTTATCTTTGATTATAGTGCGATAGTTGTTAGTTAGGAGTGTTCATAAGTGTTTTTTTATTTTTTTGGCAGGCCGCGATTCCTCCTTTGGGGAGAAGATTTAATTGAATTTGACTATTGATGACCTGGCTTACTTAAGGAACTTGTGTTTAGAATGCTCTAGTGGATTGATCAACTGTTGACGACCTGGCCTGTTTATTACAATTACGATTTCGATTGCTGTTACTGATGAGGATGATGATGATGATGATGACGATATAGACTGCCAAATTAAGTGAGGCAGTTATAGCAGATTGTGCCAGTGTTGCGTCTGCCAGGGAGTTGTGGCTTTGGCCGAAAAGGACTGTTGGCCCTTGTGTGGACAACGACGTCCACACATAAACAAATATTGGTTTTGGTGTGTCACGTGTGTGTGGATAAAGAGTTCCACTCATAAACAAATATTGGTTTTGGGTGTGTTAATTTTAAGTTGTTAGGGTTTTTTTATTTGAATGGTGTTACGGTTTATATTTAATATTGTTTATGATTCGTGATAAGTGTTTTTTTTTGGTTTATGATTGCGTTTACTTTTAAGAATATAGTGTTAAGGTTATGTTTTGTTTTCATTTTCCTTCTGTCCAAGAGTCCAGTTTGAAGTAGAGTCAGGGGAAAGTTTGTATTGTGGGATATTGAGAAAGTAGGAGTGATCAAGGGTGTGGGGGGGTTGTGTTTGTTTACATCCCGCTACAACGCCTTCACTTCCGGTGAAGAGACTCCTCTTTGGTTCTTCAACAATGCAGCCTTCCCCCGCAGAGAAGCCGCCTCTTCCACCGTCTTCAGTCCTGTTCCTGGACCTTCTCTTGACCTGGCTTTACCGTTCCTGTCTCCTATTCACTATCTGCCTGCTCGTGCTGCACCTCCCAAGCGTTTAGCTGTGCGCCAACGCTCTCCAGCGCGTCGGCGCCCTCCTGTGCTCTAGCGCTCACCAGGAGTACATCAGGGCCTCCAGCACTTCAACGCTTTCCAGAGCGTCATCGCTCGTCAGCGCGTTAGCGGTCTCCAGAGCTTCAGCGTCCTTCAGTGCCTCAGCACTCGCCTGCTCATTTGCGCATTCCAATGCCCCAGCGATCTGCTCGCCGGCGCTCTCCAGTGCATTCTCGCTGATCTAAGGACCAACGTTTACCAGCTTGCCGGCGCAACATCGCTCGCCAGCGCAACAGCGCTCTCCAACTTGTCACTGCTCCCCTGCGCAGCTCCACTTTCTTAGGCGACAGCACTCTCATGCGCAGCACTGTTCACATGCGCGCCCGTGCTTTCCAACTCACAATCCCTTTCCTGCGCACCAGTGATCTTCTAAGCGCCAGCGCTCTCCTACGCGCCAGCGCTTTCCTGTGTACCAGCACTCTCCATCTCGTCAGCGCTCGCCAGCTCTCGGCTGCCCCCCATGTTCACCTGCGCAAGGCTGTGCATTAGCGTTCTCCAGCTTGCGCGCCCGCGCTCACCTGCTCACCAGCGCTTGCCTGGTCGCCAGTGCTCTCTTTTGCACCGCTTTCCTGCGTACCAGCACTCTTCTGTGCATTCACCGGAAACTGCGCAGCGCCGTACTGCGAAACCGCGCTCTCCTGCTCATTCTCTGGAAATTGCGCACCAGTATCATCCTGTGCAGTGCTTTCCTGTGCGCCAGCGCTCTTCTGCTCACAAGCGCTCTCCTGCGGGAGGCAAAAAGACTGAAAGGGAGAACTTTTTGACAGGTCACCATTGCCCCATTCCCCTCCCCGCAAGCACATTACAGCACGCCCGCTGGGAAAAGAGGGAAGAGGTTTAACAGAAGGGTTCAAGTTCTCGAAGATTCCATCTGCCAAGGCAGATCCACCGCATCTACCATCCAGGAAGGCTTCTCACAGGGAACCCATGGTTTTTGTCTCTTCACGAGGTTTTTCTGACTGTACCACTGTCAGCAACTGCGATCTGGACGTTGCGAACTGCCTATCATTAGCTCGCTAATCTCTAATTGCCAGCTCGCCGATCACTAGCTCACCGACCATTTCTTAGCTCATCTTCTACCAATGAGAAATAATCAACCGACAGATCGCTAGATCACTGTTTGTTGATCGCTTGCTCGCCGATTGCCAGATCGCCAATTGCTAGCTCATCTTTCTCTGATCATTGACCTCCAGTCTCACCAATTGCTAACAATCTCTGATTGCTAGTGTGCCGATCGCCGATTGCTAGTCGATAACCAGTCAATAACCAGTCATCAGCTTGCTGATCACTACCTCGACGATCATTGACCTCAGCTCGCTGATCTCTAACCAGCCAATCCAGCCAATTGTCAGCTTGCTGATTGCCAGTCCTCGATCGAGCGCTGTTCGTTAATGGCTCGCCGATCATTAAACCATTCTGCTGTTTCTCAGGGTTCTCCAAGCCGAACACCAACTCATTAATCGGCAACCTTCCTTGGCTAACTGACCAGACAACCTTGATCTGCCTCTCAGTTATTATCTTCGGCTCACAGATTGCCGATTTACCGATTGTTGGCAGTTCGCCGTTCACCAACAGTTCGTCACTCAGACTCTAGTCAACCTCTGCCCGTGGTTCCCTAGATCGGAGGGCAAACAACACACTTCTCACTACTCGTCGTCCGCCATCACACCAGTTCACTAAAGGGATTGGCAGGTGATCGACAGCCCCCATCAGCGGCTTGTTGACAGGTGACTACTCGCGAGCACTCTCCAACTGCACAGTAGCCACGATACCTACCCATTGACCATTGGTTAGCGTTTGCCATACCGATGCTGTTCTAAGGAATAGCATCAACCCCGTCAGGGTACATGGTAGGGTCAAGCGTTGCCTTACCCACTACCAGTTGAAGGAGTTCTCTCCCAGGGAAGGTTCCTAACACAGGGTATTGCGTCCCATCCTTTCCTCCACGAGTCAAGACCCCAGCGTCAACAATCTCCAATGTGAAAGGATCCACGAGGAGCTGTCCCTTTGGGTCGATGTCCACACCATGTTGCAGAAGTTCGGACAAGGGGTAAGACCAAAGGTCTTAATGCGCAAGCTGGACCTAAAGGACACATATTTCTTGGCCCAAATCATCCATCTTCTAGGAAGTATCGAAGTTTCAGTCTAATCAAACAAGAAACACCATTTCAGGGCACTGTGCTTCGGTCTTCCCACAGTACACAGAGAGAGAGAGAGAGAGAGAGAGAGAGAGAGAGAGAGAGAGAGAGAGAGAGAGAAAGAGTGTGTGTGTGTGTGTGTGTGTGTGTGTGTGTGTGTGTGTGTGTGTGTGTGTTTGGTTGAGATGATACTTGAAAAAATTAGTAAAGAAACAAAAAATATATTAATTTTGCCGTCTTCAGGCCTGTGCACCAAAGACTTTTTTTTCTTAGATACCGACAGAATGACGAGAAACATATCTAAGAGCACTTTGTTCCGTAACCGAAATACAAACCACACTATTCAAATAGGGTTTTACTTTTGGCGTAGCTGAAATGACGAGCCATTAGAATTTTAACGAGGGTTTACTACCCCCTCGCTAGTTAGCGAGGGGGTAAGGCTGGGGTAGCTAGCTACCCCTCCCCCCTCACACACACCGGTGCACTAGTTCATTTTGCTTTTAGCTCGGGTGATGAACAGACGTGTGTGCTCTCACCCTCGCGTATTGACAGCCTTAATCTTTTTTGCTTTTTCTTTCAGTTGTGTGTTTGGAAGTTGGCCTCTCTCTTTATCATGCGGAAGTGCCCCCGGGTTACCAGACCGCCCTTGTGGGACACATATGTCGCCTGTCGAGACGGACCCTCTCACCTTGTGTCCGTTCAGCAGGGGCCAACGGTGTGATAAGGATAAAGTTTGTAGTGAGTGCAGGGAGTGGTCTACCTCTCAGTGGGAGAGGTTTTCCAGGCGCCGAAAGAAGAAGTCCAAGCGGGATCTTTCTCCTTCAAGGATCTCCTTAAAGAAGGAAATCTCCAAGGACTCTTCTTTCATTGCCCGAACCACCTCCTCCTCCGAAGCTCCCACTCGATCGATCTCTCCCGAGAGGCCGTCGAGTGGTAGCGTAGGCCGTACTTTTGTTGACCGACCTCGGGGTTCGGGAGAGGGAGTTGCCTCCCATAGCGAGGCAGCTCCTCCTCCTCCTCCGGGGGAGGATTTATCTATGAATGTTGCTAATGATGATTTGTTGCAGCTTTGGGCTTCCTTGGGGCTTAAGGGTTTGCCCTCCAGGGAAGCCCTGTTTGACCTCATCCAGTTGGGAGCAGCTGTCAAACAGTCGCCGGTGATAGCGGAGGTTGACCCTCTGTCTATCGTCGACGTTGTTGTGGCAGAGGCTTCCGGCGAGTTGGGTCAAACCTCTGCCTTGGGTGCTGATGTTGCTGAAGGCTTGGTTCCCCCCTCCGAACATCCTTCAAGGGAGGGGCCATGTCCAACGGTCTCTCCTGCAGGTGATTCTCCCCTTGGAGGAGTTCACTAACAGAGACTCCTCTTTGGAGGACTGACGGTGGTGTTCCTGATGCCCCCAGAGGACGTATCCGACGCAAGGCTCATCTTCCTTTTCGCCGTAGAGGCCTTCCTTCTCCCCACAAGGGAGTTAGGAGGCGCCTTTCCGGCTCCTCACCGTGCTTTGACCGTTGCAGCTGCATCACTGGACCTCTCTGCAGATCGTTCGCGATCTCCTTCGCCTGCCAGACTTGCTGACCTTCCTTCTCCGTTCCTGGCAGCTGACGTGCTGTGGGCGCCCACACACCCCGTTATCCAACGGGCACCGGTCCCTTCGGGCCAAAAGGGGCTTTCTCAAAATGTGAGCAAGTCCCTTAAGGGCCAGGTATCCCCTGCGCGCCCACGCTCTCCTGCGCGCTCGCGCACAAATGTGATAAAACGATCGCCTGTTCCTGATGTTCCTGAGACAACGACCCAGAGACATCCTATGCCAGGGACAACGCGCCAGCGATCTCCTGCCGCAGAGTTGACGCGCCAGCGCTCTCCTGCTCGCCATCGATCTCCTGCTCGCCAGCGCTCAGCTGCGCGCCCTGATCCTGTTACGCGCTACGTGCGCCCATGATCTCCTGCTCACCCACAATCTCCAGCTCGCCAGCGCTCTTCACCTGCTCGCCAGCGCTCTTCACCTGCTCGCCTGCGCGCCCACGACCTCCGGATCTGAGCACAGGAAAGAGGAGTCATCCCTCGCCTTCTCGCCAGCGATCTCCTGCGCGCCCTTGGAACTCGCCCACCCGTCAGCCCTCGCCTGCGCACCATCGCGCGCAGTCAACTTCGCGCGCACAGGTTCCAGCCCCTACCGTGCGCCCCTCCAGAGGCTTCCGAGATCCTGCGCGCCCACGGGCCCACGAGCAGTCTCCTTCTCGCGCTTCCACGCTTGCTGGTCCTTCTGCGCGCCCTCTTTCTTCACCAGACCGCGCACCTGGACACCATTGATCTCCTGCGTGCACACGGGCACCATCTCCTGCGCGCCATCGATCTCCTGCGCGCCATCGATCTCCTGCGCGCACCATCTCCTGCGCGCCTTCACTCCCCAGTACGCACAGGCGCCCACGAGCCTGCTCGCCGTAGATCACCTACGCTCCCACGCGCACCGTCACCTGTGCGCAGTCGCTCACCTGCGCGCCATCGCTCGCTTGAGCACCACCATTCTCCTGCTCGCCAGCACTTGCGCGAGCCTAAGCGCAATTCCCACCGGGTTTTGCAACACGAACTACCGAGCGAGTATTCGGGAACGAGAGCAGCTAGGTTGTCTTCAAACCCCCCCCCCCCCCCTCCCCCAAGCGCAGACAAGCGCACTCGCAGGAGGAAGGGAGATCTTCAGATAGGTCCAGGCACCCATCTTCTTCTCTTTCTCTCCAGGCAGGCCATGTTGTAGTCTCTACTCCAAAGGATTGCCCGATTCCCTTGCCTCCAGAGGGAGTCTCTGACACTGCGTCTGTCAGTAAGCAGCCATGGTTTGAGTCCCTTATCAAAGCTGTCGTCCAGGCTGTTAGACCTGCCTTCTCTGATTTAGACCTCAAACCAAGGGCAGCTCCGACCCCACTGAACGGGAAGAGAGGAGTAGAGGTCGTGGTGACCTTCTCGGGTCAAGCTGGCTCCTAAGAAGTCCGTCAGAAAGGCTCCTTCCCCCCCTCAGACGTTTTCTCCATCCCTGTGGACAAGGATTTTCCGTCCTCAGGGGAGTCTTCCGAGGTGAGACCTTCTCCCACTGCACCAATGGGAGCAACCCCACCTCGAGCAGGAGAATCGTCCCGTATTGGGGCGGAGAAGAGCCCTCAGACTTCGTTGCTGGAGTCCTGTATCCCTCCTAGGAGGGAACCGAAGAACTCGAAGACCATCCTGAAATCTTCTTCCAGGATTCGACCAGAGCCAACAAGACCCGCGGAGAACGTCCACGTGTCCCCCCAAGAAGAGCCTTAGGGGACGGGAAACTTCGCTGCCAGTTCTCCAGGGGGAGAGCAGCAAGAGTTAGAGCATGCCTTCTGGCAGGTCTTGACTCTGATGAGGCATCTCAACAAGTTTCGGACCCTGAGATTCCTCCTCGTGAGGGCAAGGACACGGTCCTGGACTGAGCCTTTGGCGCTCAGAAACCCACTAAGGCCAGTGCGGCTCTGCCCTGGTCCCAAGGGGTGAAGAGCGCCAGGGATAAGGTTTACGGCCAGCTCTCTGAGCTCGCCTCTTCCAGCCGTTCCACTGCTGGCAACAAGCTCCTCCCGCCTCCTCGTGTCCACCAGAGGAGGTATTTTGAGATCATGGAGGAGTCTTGTTTAGCTCTTCCATTGCACCACTCTGTGAAAGAGCTTACCAAGGGAGTTCCTCTTGATAGACACTTTAGCTGGCAAGTGACTTTCTCGGCGACAGAGATCCTAAACCAGGAGAAGGTCGCGAAGTGTGCCATGCAGGCTACTTCGTGGCTGGATGTCTGGTTGGGGTCTCTGGGCATCCTTTTGCGATCCGAGGATCTATCCAAGGAAAGCACTAGGAAGGCCCTGGAAACCTTCCTCCTCTCGGACACCCGCACCATTGAGTTTCTGCCCCACCAAGTCTCGAACTTGTGGGCCAATTCGATCTGGAAACAACGTAATGCGGTGGCAGAGAGGTTCCATTCGAAGGTCTCAACCATCAAAGTCAGCAAGCTCAGACACTCTTCCCTTATGGGAAAGAGCCTGTTTGAGCCCAAGGATGTGGAACAGGCAGCTGAGAGGTGGAGGAAATCCAATCAGGATTCTCTCCTCCAAAGAGCTCTCACATCGAAGCCCTACAAACCTCCAGCACCTCAACAACAACCTCGCCAGTCCAAGACGACGAAACCGGCAGCGGCAGCGAAGACAACTGTGTCCAAACAGCAGCCCTTTCCTGTCAAAGACAGGAGAGGCAAAAAGTTCTCCAGGGGAGGCAAGAATCCTAGGGGGAGCGGCCGAGGCCGCAAACGCTAGGATTGGCAATCCCCCTGCATGTCCACCGGTGGGGGGATGCCTGCAAAGTTGCGCAATCAGGTGGCAGCAACTCGCGGCCGATTCAGTCAAGGATATTGCATCCCGTTCATAACATCTCTACCTCCCCTGACAGCGAATCCAGTGTCGTTGAGCTCCTATGCCATGGGATCGGCAAAGGGGCTAGCCCTACGGGCAGAAGTCGAGACCATGCTAAAGAAGGATGCTCTCCAAGAGGTCATCGACGGGTCCCCAGGCTTCTTCAGTTGACTCTTTCTTGTAAAGAAGGCGTCTGGAGGCTGGAGACCAGTCATCGACCTCTCAGCTCTGAACAGGTTTGTCAAACAAACTCCGTTCAGCATGGAGACAGCAGACACGGTCAGACTTGCAGTGAGACCACAGGACTTCATGTGTACACTGGATCTGAAGGACGCGTACTTCCAGATCCCAATCCATCCGTCTTCAAGGAAGTACTTAAGATTCAGCCTAGACAACAAGATCTACCAGTTCAAGTTGCTGTGTTTCAGTCTCTCCACAGCACCTCAGGTTTTCACCAGAGTGTTCACCCTGATTTCTCCGTGGGCACACAGGATCGGCATTCGTCTACTCCGTTATCTGGACGACTGGCTGATCCTGACAGACTCGAAGTCGACCCTTCTTCGACACCGGGACAAGCTTCTGAGACTTTGCCAAGATCTAGGGATCATGGTAAATCTCGAGAAGTCTACTCTGCTTCCATCTCAACGTCTGGTATATCTAGGCATGATCTTGGACACCAATCTCCACAAGGCCTTTCCATCAGACGACAGGATAGCAAGGCTGAGGAGGGTCGCAGATCCTTTCCTCAGACGAGAAGAACTCCCAGCCCAATCGTGGTTACGTCTCCTCAGTCACCTTTCCTCTCTGACCCGTCTAGTTCCAAATGGGCGCCTCAGGATGAGATCCCTGCAATGGCGGCTCAAGTCCCGGTGGAATCAAGGTCACGATTCCCCGGACATTTTGGTCCCTATGGGTCCTGCGGAACGGACGGACCTTCAATGGTGGGTGACAGATGAAAACCTTCGAAAGGGAGTGGCTCTTCTCGCTCTTCTCGTCCTCTCCCGGATTTTATGCTGTTTTCGGACGCCTCAAAAGAAGGGTGGGGGGCCCAAGTTCTGAACCACAGGACGTCAGGCCTATGGTCAGAATCAGAAAAGTGCCTCCACATAAACCTGCTAGAGATGAAGGCCGTCTATCTGGCACTTCAACAGTTCCGACAGTACCTGGCGGGTCACTCCGTGGTGATGATGAGAGACAACACCACGGTAGTGGCTTACATCAACAAGCAGGGAGGTACCTTTTCACAACAGCTATCCCATCTCGCAGTAGAGATACTGAGATGGACCGAAGTCCACTCGATTCCACTATCGGCTCGCTTCATTCCAGGCAAAAGGAATGTGCTCGCCGACAGTCTGAGCAGAGCATCCCAGATAGTGAGTACCGAGTGGTCTTTGGATCGTCTAGTAGCCAACAAAGTCCTGACTTTGTGGGGTTCCCCGATGGTGGATCTGTTCGCGACAGCCTTGAATTTCAAGCTTCCGCTGTACTGCTTCCCAGTCCCGGACCCCAAGGCACTCTGGCAAGATGCCTTCCAACAACGGTGGGACAACATAGACGTATACGCCTTTCCCCCTTTCTGTCTGATGAGAAGGGTGCTCAACAAGACCAGAATATCGGTCAACCTGTCAATGACCTTGATAGCTCTGCTATGGCATCACGCAGAGTGGTTCCCGGACCTTCTGCAGCTCTTGACGGAACTCCCGAGAGAACTCCCTCTTCGACACGAGCTACTCAAGCAACCACACACCAACATCTTCCACAAAGCCGTAGAATCGCTGCGGCTTCACGCCTGGAGACTATCCAGCATCTCCTCACAGAGAGAGGCTTTTGCAACAAGTTGCGGAAAGGATGTCTCGACACCTGCGAAAGTCATCCACAGGAGTCTACCAGGCGAAGTGGAGAGTCTTCTGTGGTTGGTGTCATTGAAGGGGTATCTCTCCACTCGATGCCACTATTCCAGCAATAGCGGAGTTTCTTGTGTATTTGTGGGAAGAAATGCGTTTTTCAGTCTCGGCAGTGAAAGGCTATCGCTCAGCTTTAAGTCCTGCATTCAGGCTAAAAGGAATGGACATTTCCTCCTCACTGGAACTTTCTCTACTCATACGAAGTTATGAACTTACCTGCCCTCAGTCGGAAGTGAGACCTCCTCCATGGAACGTGGTTCGAGTCCTCAGGTCTCTTAAAAGACCTCCGTTCGAACCATTATGCCAGGCTTCTGATTGCCACCTGACTTGGAAGACGGTGTTCCTACTTGCTTTGGCCTCGGCCAAGCAAGTCAGTGAACTTCATGGTCTCTCATATGATATCGCCCATTCAAGGGGATGGGGGGGAGGTAACGTTCAGATTCGTCCCAGAGTTTGTAGCTAAGACTCAAAATCCAGGAGTGCCGGACCCCCGGTTCGACTCCTTCCGGATTTTAAGTCTCCGTTCTGTAACAGATGACCCAGACCATCTCCTACTGTGCCCAGTAAGGAGTGTGAGGCTCTATCTTAAAAGAACAGCTGCAGTTCGTCCTCGAGTGCAAGCATTGTTTATGAGCACAGGAAGGACGAAGAGGAGGGTCACTAAGAATACTGTCTCAGCATGGATTCACAGGGTCATCCACCATTCCCTGAATACAGACCCTCCTCCGTCACGTCGCCTTAGAGCACATGATGTCAGGGGCATCGCTACGTCCCTGGCATTCAAGAGAAACTACTCAGTGAAGCAGGTTCTACAAGCAGGGGTTTGGAAGCGTCAAACAACCTTCACAGCCCACTACCTGCAAGACGTGACCCGCAGGAGGCTCGATACATTCTCTATCAGCCCTGTGGTGACTGCACAACAGCTGGTCTAAACCTCAGGCTCCTTAATGAACAAGTAGCAGAAGGTTGAGGGCATTGTTACCCGGTTTTAGTGTGCATGAAGGAAAAGGTATGCCTGGCCCTTATTCTTTTCTTCATTCTCCCCTCTCTTGGGGAAAGCAGCATCCTTTGTTCTCTGCACAGCTGACCTCAAACCACTGCAGGTAAACCATGCTTCCTTGTGTTCCTAGTATTAAGATAATACTGTCGCGTCCCCCATACCCTTACGAGGTGGTATTGGGAACGTCCTAACCTAGAATTCCATCTAAAGGACTCCAGGTCAACTTCTTAGTACGATCGCACTTCATTCCTTCACACACAAGCTTACGTAGGCCGCGATCCTTGCAGAGCAAGGTACTTGCGAGGTGCAGGGACTCCTTATATTGAGTTCTACATACTCAAATACTAAGTCCCCGGGCAAAAGCCAAAGCCAGTACGGCTGGGACTTTCCATCCTTCCTAAGGGTTAAGTCATCCTATTTAAATAGCGTGGTTTGTATTTCGGTTACGGAACAAATGACAAATTCGTAGATAATTTGTATTTTTCCTAACCATACAAACCTTAGCTATTTACATATATTTGCCCGCCATCCCTGTCCCCTGGGATAAGTCCTACCTCTAAGCAAATTGAACTAGTTCACCGGTGTGTGAGGGGGGAGGGGTAGCTGCGAGGGGGTAGTAAACCCTTGTTAAAATTCTAATGGCTCGTCATTTCAGCTACGCCGAAAGTAATACCCTATTTAAATAGCTAAGGTTTGTAGGGTTAGGAAAAATACAAATTATCTAACAATTTTTCGTGTTTCTACGTAGCTTTGTGAGACCAATAGTTGTGTTCATACCTCAACCAGTTAAGGGCTCATGAAGTTAGGGATATGAATCCTTCTTAGCACTTAGGGAAAACCTCCCTGTGCCTCGGGTATTAAACCAGAAGTTTGTTAATGCAGATTTCCTTTACCCCCCCGCTACTAGCAGGGATACACCTACAGGTACTTTGGTACCTATACCCTTCTTTGTGTGCTGGCTACTTATGTAGCCATTATAGTTCTGTCATGAGACAAAATGTATTTTGTATGAGATAGTGGGTGGTTTTACCATAAACCTTGAAGAAAAAGTAGAATGAATGGCCTTCTACCCTTCTCTCTTCCCTATCATGTGGGAGTGAAGCCATCATGGCTGCTCTGAGCTGGACTGGACGTCAGATTCAGGTGAGTTTCATATCTGAGGAACCTTTGTTTTCAGACTAGGTCTGTTAAGTAGTATTTCCCCTAGCTTCACAGACAAAGGAAAGGATGGATAGAATGTATTCAAATATATGATATACAAGAATATAAGGATATGGGTTTACCCTTAACTGATTATGATTAACAATTGGTATGAGCCTAACCTAACACCAGTGTCATCTCCATGATCAGAATATTAAGAGATTGGAGGTAGTCATTACCTTTGCTCCTATACAGGACTAGGTGGTATGACATTTCCCAGGAAAGGTAAATATTTTAGATCATGTCTTCCTCCCCATTAAGCATGAGTCTCCTATTAACAAATGAAAGCTTGTATTTCTTTAGAAATAAATCACAAATCTTAAAAGTAGATTTCCTAATTACAGCATAGTGTATATATATATATATATATATATATATATATATATATATATATATATGTATGTATGTATGTATATATGTATGTATATATATATATATATATATATATATATATATATATATATATATATATATATATATATATATATATATATGTTTATGTATATATATATATATATATAACGGATTTTGAGCGAAGCGAAAAATCTATTTTTGGGTGAGATAGCCATGTCGTCCTGATGGAAGGTTCCTTTTAGTAGCATCCTAGGGTATATTTGACTACAGTGATATTCCCAGAGAATTTGACTTAAGGTCTCCAGAATTCTAACTCCTGGCGCGAATATCCTTAAAGTTTTCCTTTTAGGATATCGCGTAATATCAAGGGACGTATTCTTGACACGCCACATAGCAATCTGCATCCCGCATAGCGTTTACGTTTCAAGGGGGAAAGTGGCAAAATAAAAATGGGGCCGTTATAAAGTTCCCTTCCTCCGTTACTGTTTGAGTACCCAGATGGCGCTATAATCGCCGCCATCTTTAATCCTTGTAGCGTTAAGCTGGTACTTATGGATACAGTATTATTGGGAGGGATCCTGCCTAGGCCTTTCATAGAAAGGAGGGCGGGTCCATCAGGACGACATGGCTATCTCACCCAAAAATAGATCCCTCAGGCCATGTCGTCTTGAAGTTTACCAGAGCATTAATGTATCCGTGGATTTCCCAGTTGTGCCTTAAACCTCAAGACAATATTTCCTTGATCGTGTAGACCTAAGAGACCTATGACATTACCGTTATATGTTATTTTTTCTAATCATAGACTACTGTATGTTAGTGCTTCCTGCCCCCTACAGGGAAGAGTCAAACTAAACTCGGGGAAAAAGTCTCGAAGTTTGCATATTTCATATGACCAACCTAGCAATCAAAAGGGCATACAGGTCTCACTGTATGCCTTTCACCAAAGTTTGTATTTATAAACAAACACAGGTTCATGTCAGCCACCATAGCATCTGAGGTATATCAGTTCAGTTGTATACTGCAATAGACAAGTTTGTATCTTGTATCGAAACAAGTTAAGTCTAGCTAGAAAGGTTTGTTTGCATATAGGAACAAAGTTACTACCTTTGTTCAATACAATTATGCAGAATAATAAGGAATGAAAGGAATGCTCACACATAACTTCATTAAAATGTTTAGGGCGAAATAAGACGCGCAAAACAATTAATCATTTACCAACATACACAATACAGAATAAACCAGAAATACTTGTTTTACCTGAAAACAAGAAATTTTGGCCACTCAAATGAGAATTTAATAAATTTTCTAATGTCTTTCTGAGGAGTCTGTCTATTTACACCTGTGTAAAAAACACATGGCACTTAGTGTTCAGTCTATGTTTCATCACCTTTGTACACTGGAACAGTCCATAATGTCACCGTAATGACATTTCACTTACCATGTTGCACTATAATGTGCCAACATGTACACCCTTTAGAATTACAGTCCCACATAATTCACTGTTCCTCGCAGCACTAAGCGACAGGTTTTAGTACACTACCTGCCGCCACCACGAATCGTATTAATTCTTGCACTTGCTTCGCGTAGTGTTTGAAAAAAACTCTGGATGACTTCCATCCAGTAAACGAGCGAAGGTTCTCGAAATCCATGAGCTGGAAAAAGTTTAACGAGGAAGCAATTTTCCTAGGATCATGACCTGCGGGTGCACTGTCAGGATCCGCTCTGCGAACGAAGTAGGTGATCTTCGCCCTTAGTTGCTTTAGGGATAAGTTTGAGCCTGATGTTTCTCCTTCAAAGAGCTGTCCTCCCCTGAAGTCTGAAGTTCTGCGAAGATAGACCTTTAGACTCTCCACTGGACACAGCGAGACATCTTCCTTCAGAGGGCAGATTCTCCAGGGACCCACCTCCCAGTGAGCAGCTCATTCTTGGCGAGAAATGTTGGGTCGGGAAAGAGATTCAGCTCTCCCGCTTCAGCAAACTTGATATTGCTTTCTTCCCGAGAAAGGGCCACCATCTCACCAACTCCAGCCCCCGAGGCTAGAGCAAACAAGAATATAACCCTCTGAGTCAAATCTCTCAAAGAGCAATTATTGTTGTTCAAACTTGAAGCAAAATGTAGTACCTTATCCAAAGACCATGAGATGGGCCTTGGAGGTGCTGCAGGCCTGAACCTAGCACAGGCCTAAGGGATTTTGTTAAAAATCTTATTAGACAAGTCTACTTGTAAAGCATAAAGCAAGGATCTAGTCAAGGCAGATTTACATGTAGTTATCGTGTTGGCTGCTAAACCTTGTTCATGAAGGTGAATAAAGAAAGACAAGCAGAAATCTGTCGAGATTTCCTTTGGGTTTCTTGCCTTGACAAAGGCCACCCACTTCTTCCAAGATGACTCGTATTGCCTTCTGGTAGATTTTGACTTATATTCCTCTAAGAAGTCTATACTGTCTTTCGAGATCCCAAACCTTTTCTTTACTGCTAGGGAGAGAAATTCATGAGATGAAGGTCTTGGGTTTTCTGTAATGAAGCGAAGACAGTCGACTTGTGTACTTGTTGAGACAGAACTGGGTCCGACAGGGGAATCAGCCTCGGCTGTAATTCCAATATTAACGGGAACCAGTTGCTCCGGGGCCACTTGGGAGCCACTAGGGCTGCTGTTCCTTGAAAAGATCTCAGCTTGTTGAGGACCTTCATCAGCAGGTTGGATGGAGGGAACAGATAAATCCTGGTCCATTTGTTCCAGTCGAGGGACATGGCGTCCACTGCTTCCACCAGAGGGTCCTCGTACGGGGCCACGTATCAAGGAAGTTTCTCGTTGTCGCTCGTTGCGAAGAGGTTGATCTGCAGTTCCGGGACTTGATGTAAAATGAAGGAGAATGATCTTGCTTCTAGGGACCATTCTGACTCTATCGGAGTTATCCTGGATAGAGCATCCGGTGTCACATTGCAGAACCCTTGAAGGTGAACTGCTGATAAGGGCCATCTCTTCTTTTCCGCTAAATGGAAGATGGTCAACATCACTTGGTTGAGTTGAGGTGATTTCGAGCCTTGACGATTAAGACATCTCATTACCACCTCGCTGTCTAGAATCAGTCTTATGTGGACTAAAATGTGAGGGGATAATCTCTTCAGTGTGAGGAAGGCTGCCATGACCTCCAAAAAGTTGATATGGAAGGTCTTGAATAGAGAGTACCAAGTTCCTTGAACTTTCCGTTGATGAGAGTGACCTCCCCATCCTTCCGATGATGCATTCATGTGAGTGATGACTGAGGGTGGAGGCGGTTGTAGAGGTGTTGACCTCTTGAAGTTCTTGGCTTCCGACCATGGCTTGAGAAGTGATTGTAGTCGAATTGGTATTGGTCTTCTTAGATCTCTTCTAGCGTTTGATGCGTATCTTCTCCAGACTCCTGATGCATCTTTTAGCTGTGCTCTTAGCACTGGGTCTGTCACTGATGCAAACTGAAGGGAGCCCAGCACTCTCTCCTGTTGGCGTCTTGAAATCCTGTTGGATTTAGAAGTCTCTTGACAGATCCAGCTATCTCTCTCCTCTTCTTTAATGGAATAGAGAGGCGATGTGAATGTAAGTCCCAATATATGCCTAGCCATTGGAATTTTGGAGCTGGAGATAGTCGAGACTTTTTGGTGTTGATCTTCAATCGTAGATGTTACAGGAACTGGATCACTTTTTTGGATGCTTGCATGCATTTCGACTCGGATGCTGCCCACACCAGCCAATCGTCCAGACAGGATACCACCTGGACACCTTGTAGGCGTAGTTGTTGAACGACTGCTTCTGCAAGCTTCGTGAAGATCCTTGGGGCTATGGATAGTCCGAAGTTCATGGCTCGGAAAGCGTACTTTCTTTTTTGTAGCCCGAATCCTAGGTAGGAGGAGAGTTGGAGATTGATCAGAATGTGCCAATAGGCATCTGCCATGTCTATGGAGACTGTGTATGCCCTTTTGGGCAACAGGGCCCTTATGTGTTGAAGGGTCAGCATCTTGAACTTGTCGTTCTCTATGAACTTGTTGAGTGGCGACAAATCCAGAATGACTCCGAGTTTGTCTGAGTCCTTCTTGGGAACACAAAACAGCCTTCCTTGGAATTTGATGGACTTTGCCCTCTTTATCACTGGTTTGCTCAAGAGCTCGTGTGTGTATTCTTCCAGAACGGGGGTGGAGTGTTGGAAGAACTGAGGAAATGATGGTGGAGCTGTCTTCCAGCTCCAACCTAGTCCGTTCTTGATTAGGCTGTGGGCCCAGGGATCGAAGGTCCAACGATCCCGGAAGAATCGGAGTCTTCCTCCTACCGGAAACATCTCATTGCTTCTGGTTTCCGGAGGGCTTGCCTCCTTGACCGCGTGCTCTCCTACCCCCTCTTCCCCTCGAGTGACATCTAGAGGAATCTCTACTTGACCCTCTACCTTTAGGGCGAAAGGTACAGTAGTGGTCTGCCTCTCATAGGCGGGAGTAATGGCTGGTGACTGAGTCACCACCTGCTGGGGTACCATCTGGTAGGTGGGTTGGGGCTGTGCCACCAACTCTGGCACCGTGGTCATGGGAAGTTGTTATTGTTGTCTAGCAGGGCGAGATGGCACTCTTGGTCTCTTTGTCTTCCTTTTCGGTTGGGGACCCTCATCCAGAGAAGACTTCCTCTTAGCCGACATGCCCCACTTCTGGAGAAGATTTCTATTCTCCGTGGCGGCCTTGTCGACTATTTTTTTGACCACTTCATTTGGGAAGAGGTCTTTCCCCCAGATATTGGAAGATATCAACTTCCTGGGTTCGTGTTTGACCGCAGCCGAGGCAAACACGAACTCCCTACAAGCCCTTCTAGCCCTAACAAAGCTATAGAAGTCTTTTAGTTAGGGTTGCCAAGTGTGTTTTGGCTATGACCATGAACATATCCGGGGACCTCTGTTCACTGGCCATTGCCTCCAGGGTCACCTGGAGGGACAGAGAGGCAGCAAGCTTCTCCATCGTATCCTGCTCCCTACGCAGGAGAAACTCAGACAACTTGGGGAGGATTTCGCTAAACTGACGTTCAGCAATATCAGCCTCCAACTTCCCGACTGAGAAGGTAAGCGGAATATCCTTCCAGTCCTTGTGATCCGTTGTCAGGGCTAGGGAAAGGGGCCTACACTCCTCCAGTGTAGGGCAAGGTTTCCCAGCTTCCACTGCCTTAATCACTGCCTTAAACCCTATTTCCGCAAAGGGGAAAGCCATAGTTGCTGGAGCAAGAAAAGAGGGATGTTTTCTTGCTCAGGGCCGGCACCTTAGAATTGGTGAAGCCCCGGTCCTTCAAACTGCTGGCTAGCAAAGCCTGAGCCTTTGCCTGGTCAAGCACTATGACCTCCTTAGGCTCTCTCTCCTCCTTGGATACAGGTTCCGCCCTTAGACGAATGAAGCAGTCTGAATAGGACTCAAAGCTGGGCCAGAACTCAATGTCCTTGATAAGGACAGCTCCCAGCTTCTCTGAAATAAAGATCTTACCATTCGTAATTGGCATGTACTCGGCATGCCTCCACGGGTTTACCTCTGAGCACGAGGGAAGATCCTTTATGTCGAGTCTCCTATGAGACCCACGGGCCGCTGCAAGCTGATGATGAATCTCCTTTCTTAGCGCAGCTTCCCTTTCTTCGCTCTTCTTCTGATACATCTCCATCATCGCTTTGATGGCAGACAGAGTGTCGTCCGACTTTTCAGGTTGAGGAGCGGAGGACATAGAGGGCACTGGTTCCGGGGCAGGAACCGACGAAACAGAGACTGTTCCGACTTCATCCTCTTCCGTCTCTGGAGCCAACGTTGACTCCTCATCTCGACCTTCCGCTAGAAGGTCCTTTTCAGTGTCCTCTTGACATCCTCTCATCTAGATGGATGTCCTTCATCGCATCCAAGACATCCGTATCCACGGCTATCTGGATGCAAGGGATCTCAGGGCGAGGCTGAGGAATAACAGCATCCACAGATGCATTGAGGGATAGACAGGCCCTCATACGCTCACTAGGGAGGTAAGGCCCCGTGGCATTCTTTTGGAAGTCACGGACCCATCGGCGCAGCTTGTTCCGAGCTGCATCCGTTGACTCCGTTGTCTTGGGATTTTCAAAATCCTCATACACCAAGTCTTTGCACACAGTAACACATGTTGCAGAAGATGCTGTTGCACTTCACATGGTCCTCCTGTAAAGAGAGGAAAATAAAATGAGTATAAAGTAGTCTATCTCACTAGATAAACTAATAAATATTATAGTAGTATTTTCCATTTTATTTTATTGCATATAGCTTAGGATAGGTAAGGTAGAAATGAATTAGGAAAGACACGTACGTCTGTTTTCCGCCCAGCCAATTGCTGTGACCTCCCGCAAAATTAACCCTAGGGTTATCCTCCTCAGGAGGCCCGGTGGAAGAGTGTAGCCTATGAGGATAGAAAAGTGTAACTAACACCCACTTCCAAAAGGATTAGTGATGAGGGTCATTAACAACTGATCGTCTATCAGTATAAAGAAAGGGAATTCCTTTCCCAATCTTATAAGGTCTCAACAATAGATTGCGCCTGGACACAGAGTATGTTGGAAAATTTAACTACTGTATACTTTTATACCATAGTTTTTTGTCTGCAGCATGCTCTATACTACAGATGTACCGGCTACTGTATATACATACACCGCAGTTGCCGCCGGCACATAGCCGGAAAAGCTAGTACCTAAGGCACAATTCAACTGACACAATATTGATAATTTTTTATGGCCGGCGGCTTGCCAGACGCCGGCGGGTCACCGGCTGTCGGTACACTATCCCAGTCAGCATTCAATGTGACATGGTAGTGGCCGGTACACCAGACTTGGCCGGCTCTTGCCGCCTAAGTCAGATGTGACAGTGAATCAATGGCTGTCGGTCCACAAGTCTAGCCAGCATCTTGCTGGCAAGGTTAGTGGCCGGCAGCCGCCAGTTAGGTTAGTACCTGGCGGCACTAGCTAATAGTGAGAGAGAAAGCAAGGTGTGAAGGGAGATGTAAGAGCACTGTCTCACTTCCTTCCTCCAGAATGAGGGTTCTAATGGAAGGGGAGAATATAAGATAATCAAGCTTCCACCCATCCACCTCTGTCGCCGGTCCCTGCCCGTCATAGGATGTGAATGGCAGCCCAAGGGAGGACTGAAGAACACTAAAAGTAAATGGGTCTTCTGCCGGCAGCTAGACCTGCCGACACAGCTATCCCTGAACTCCGTGTCCCACAGGGAAGCTAAACGACTAGGCCGTACAAGCAGAAGCCCAGGCTGGCCCTACAACCTGCTGGAAATCGGCGAGATTGTAGGACAGCGGCCACAGGTATGTGATGGCTAGGCCATCACTAAAGGACAGAATGGGTAGGGGAAAGGGTCCTGTATAAGGTGTGAAAGGAGCCGCCAGTGTGTCGGCCCTACCACACCTTGAGGAAGCTCTGTTTCAGTATCGGCGCAATCCTAGGCGGACGGAGAAATCAATCCCCAGCCTAGGGACTGCCAATACAATAAGGGGTCCGGCAATCATCTAGCCGTCACCCTTAATCATAGAGAAACAGAGTTCCAATGCCAGCGCCATCCTAGGCAGCAGAATAATCTCTATTCTTCAGCCTAGGGTCCGCGAGCACAGGACTAGTCGACTAAACCACAGGGAGAAGGGGGATCACATGACTCCTTCAAGTGCAGTCTAGGGAGGCAAAGCCTTCTATGCCAACAAACAAGGCCTGACAGGGGAGTACATTCACCCTGTCAACCAGTTGCCGGCATACGACAAGTACGCTGAGGTTTTGACCCAAACCCAAAGCTCACCATCAGTAGGTAGGTGAAGGGGCAGAAAAACCCTAGCCTAGTCTTGCCTGAATGACAATTCCAGACAAGATCAACTAGGATTGTAGCCATAGGCTACACTCAGAGGGAAGGAGGGATTACCCTATATATGAGTGTAACTGGGGAGATTGTATGAAAGTGCTGTATACTAAAGCCCCTAGGTTACTAGCCTAGCGACAGTGAGATCGACTACCTAACTCATCGAAGCTCTCTCGTATACTATCTTAGAAGAGGAAATTTTATATGCAATCCATATATCTTACATATATAAATTGCCTATTATCTTCATCTAAATTTAATAACACCAGGAACACTTATTATATAATGCATGAGAGTAAGCTATAACGCCTAGGCTAGGAAGCCTAGCGTAGACAAGATCGGCTACCTAATTTGCCGAAACTAAAGTGAATACTATCAGAATGATATAATTAATTCCTAGCAATGAAGACTAAATAGCTAAATATATTTTTTTTAAGGTATTATACCGGGAAAGTCGTTCTGGTTAACTAAATAACTCATGCGTTACGAACAACAGCGCCGAAGACGCTTAGGGTCTAGGCAATAGCTCTGCCAAAAAAAACAGATTAATTTGATTCAATTTTTTACTTTACGGCCAGAGCTAAACCTATACAGCATAAGAATCAAATACTCAACTTTTCAGAGGCAGAAGAGGCTGGAGATTGCATAATAAATCCTGATAATGAGAGAGCACTGGGAAAACCACCGAGCGAGACCGCTACAGAAAAAGGAATAAAGATGGCGGCGATTATAGCGTCATCTGGGTACTCAAACAGTAACGGAGGAAGGGAACTTTATAAACGGCTCCTCTTTTATTTTGCCACTTTCCCCCTCGAAGCGTAAACGCTATGCGAGGTGCAGATTGCTATGTGGCGTGTCAAGAATACATCCCCTGATATGGTGTAATATCCTAAAATGAAAACTTTAAGGATATTCGCACCAGGAGTTAGAATTCTGGAGACCTTAAGTTAAGTTCTCTGGGAATATCACTGTAGTCAAATATACCCTAGGAAGCTACTTAAAGGAACCTTCCATCAGGACGACATAGCTTGAGCCCAATATATATATATATATATATATATATATATATATATATATATATATATATATATATATATATATATATATATATATATATATATATATATATATATATATATATATATATATATATATATATACATATATATATATATATATATACATATATTTTTGGGCTCAAGCCATGTCGTCCTGATGGAAGTTCCTTAAAGGCAGCTTCCTAGGGTATATTACAACTACGGCGATATTCCCAGAGAATTTACCTTAAGGTACCCAGAATTCTAACTCCTGGAGCGAGTATCCCTAAAAAAGACCTTAGGGATATCGTAAATATCAGTGGACGTATTCTTGACACGCCTCATAGCAATCTATACCCCGAATAGAGTTAACACTTCGTAGGGGTCAAATGGCAAGAAAACGAAAACGAGAAAGAAAAGGGGAGAGCCGTTCGTAAGGCCCTCTCTTCTCCCGTTTCGTAAGCGTGCCCTGCGCCGATTCTGGCGCCATCTGCATTCCTTTTTGCGTAGCTTTACAACTCGGTGTTTTTTCCTGTGTTTCTACCAAAATCTTGGATTTACTCTCATATTATGCTTTCTCCAACTTCTTCTGCTTCGGATAAGTTGAGTACTATTTCTTTTATGTATAAATGTAGGCTCTTGTTTAAAATTAAAGTATTTAAAAGAGTTATCTTTGATACAAGAGCTGTTGCCTGCTGGAGGCGTCATGGACGCTGTCGCTCGTTAGAATAGGTTTTATTTGTTAGCAAGAGCGACGTTCCCAGCCCCCTGCGCTTTAATAATTAGCTGCTTAGCTTAATTAGGAATTCTGTTTTGATGCGTTAGTAGTGCGCCTGGCGAAAGTTTTGCCTAGGCTGACCAACACTAGTCTTCGTAGCCTAGTTGTTGGTCCTTGTACTTCCTGCATGATAATTAGTCTTCCAAGTGTGATTTTATATTGCTTAAAGCGTTAGGCAACGTTATACATACAAGCCCTTTTCGAGTAATTTCCAAGATAGTATTGGAGTGAGTTTCGGTGATTTAGGTAATCGATTCTCTTAGTGCCTAGGCTAGGTTGTCTTAGGTCTTGATAATATTATCTGTTTCCCCGTTTGCTCCCTTCTCTTCGGGGAAGGGGCAAACCCTTTCCCTCTGTTTAAGCCTTAGGCTTAACTCTAGTGGTTTGTTTGAATTAATTTTCAAATATAACTATGCTGGAGTAGTACTGTACCTTCCTGCTCCAACTGAATTGGTTCAGAGGGGGACAGTACAGCAGTGTATTAGTCTGAGTCCGTGTTGGTCTAGCGTGGGGCAGAGTCTCCCTTGCTGCCTGACACAGGCATAGGAGGTTTATCCTCCTTGATTCACCTTGGAAGGTTTCGGTAATTATGATCCCTTCGCTCGGTGACCCCTCAGACTTGTCCTCTTTGCTGTTCCGGGTTCGGGATATGTTCCCTTTCCGGAATAGCAATTCCTTCCTTGCCTTGGTTTTAGGGAGGCAGCCAGTAGTGCCGGCCTCCCTCCCTGGATCTCTCTGGCTGAGATGAGCTTTCTTAGTTTGGAATGATCCTTAACCAAGGCAAGGTTGGACAGGACCCTCTGTCCTTCCCTTCTATTTTTCCGTTTCCTTTGTGTCAGTCGTCTCACATCCGTACCTAGCATAGGTTGGGATGGGGAGCTGACGTGGTCCCCTGTCGGCCGGCAGAGTGTGCCGACCGGCAGAGGCCCTATCCTTTGAGTGCTGCCCGGTCCTTCCTTGGTCCCTCAACCGCTGCCGTCTGTAGTTTCAGTAAGCAGTGGTTAGGAAGCTTGACTTAGCGTCTCCCCTTCCTCTCGGCACTCTTTCGGGTGTCGGGCGCGGAGGTACATAGCCTCTTAGCCCGGCACCCATTCTGTTGTCTTCTCTTGTGTTGTCCTTGCCGTCTGCCGGCCTAGTGGCCGGCCGTCGGTAGGGGGGTGTTCGCTAGTTCTCTTGCTGTCGGTCGGCGGTGGTCTTATGCCTTTGCTGGCCGGTCTCCTTGCTCACCTGCCGGCCGCTTTGAGTGGCGGCCGGCAGCCGGGCGCTACCTGAGGTGGATGCCAGCCGGCAGGGTTTACTCACCGCTGCCGGGGCCGGCCTGCTACATCACTCGGTTGGCCAGCCACTAAGAGTGATGGCCGGCAGCTGGGTGCCAACCGGGTAGCTATGGACCGGCAACCACTACCGACCGGTTCAGGCATAGGAACTGGAGTTCTCCCCCGTCTGGGTGATCCTAAGTTGCATACTTGAGACCTACCTTTGGAAAAGGGGGTGAGGGTGCTGACCGGCAAGAGCCGGCCGGCACACCACCCTCATGTACTGTATCAGTTCTTCCCTGTTTAGTGTCTTCTACCAGGGGAAAACATGATATAGTAGGTTACAACACTGTCTTTTCTAACTTACTTGTGTTGCCTTGTGCAATCACTTGGTGTTGCCTTACAGGGATGAAAAGAGAACTCTTTTCATCTTTAGCCAGAATGGTAAAATCTTACCTTAGGTGTGAGCTACACCTAATTTCCCTCGGGAAATATGATCTTTGGTTATTCTAGCAAAGACTAACCATTTAATTTTAATGGCTGGTGGGCTTCCACAGGTGATTGTGGGGGATTCACAAGTATGTGTCTTTTCCTTATTCTTTGTGGTCTTGCACGACCCGTTGTTGTTGGCCTTACAGATAAGAAAGTGAGTTCTTTCTTGTCTACTATCTGGTATTTTAAAATCATTCCTTAGGGGGGCTACACCTTCTTCCTTTGGAAATTTTCCATTGGTTAATCTGGCATAGATTAACTATACGATTTTATGATTTGGAAGGCTACAACAATTGGGTGTGCGGGAAATACAAGGATGTGTCTTTCCTTTACGTTTTGTTATGCTACTGTGCATATCCAGTGATACGTAGTTCACTTGATACTCATGGAAATTTCTTCTCTTTACAGGAGGACCATCCGTAGTGCGGATGTATTTCTGCAACGTCCGCAGTAGGGCTTCTGCGGACATGGTTCTGAAGGAGGCGTGTGGCATGCGCTGTCTCCACGGATGTTCTCCGGTATTGGGTTCCCCAGGTATGTTTCATATGCACTAACCTATCTATTGAGGCTTTTTCTTTTCGCTTCGCTCAAAATCCGTTTTCGTCTCCCCTACAACGGTGGATTTAAGGGATATAGCTAGGGAGAAGCTTCGTACCTGGGTGAGGGGCTTTCAGAAGATTACCTCTGGACCTTATCTTCCAAATGAGAAGATGAGGGCTTTCTTTCCTAGGGCATCAACTGTTACAGTGATTCCCCAACCTCAAGAGGAGGTCCCCTTAATTCAGATCCCGTGGATGCTGAAGTCACGGTCGCCTTGCTTAGCATCCAGTTGGACGACAGGATGCCAGACGTGTCCGAACGTCTGGAGGAAGACCTCCTGGCAGAAGGCCAGGATGAAGTTCGAGCTCCAGACAAGGTAGTGGAAGAGGCCGAGAGAGGTCGGCTGCTCCGGTTCAGGTCCTTGAACCTGCTCCCTCAACATCATCTGCTCTCGCAGTAGAGCAGGCCCTCCCTCCATTGTTGGCTTGATCCAACAAAGGCAGAGGGAGAAGAATGGGAAGGCAGCTGCATTGTAACTGCAGGGGCACATCCGGACTGCTAGGTCCGGTGGAAGGAGGTACCAGCTTCAAAGGAAGAGACAGAGCCGAAGGAGGTCGTAGTGATAGACCATGCTAGGCTCATGCCTTGCTTTCTTCTTCGATGAAAGAGAGGGACTTCATGAACTCAAAGGTAGCTGTATTTGAGTAAGAGGCTCCCTTCCTTTGTGTCCTCTCCTGCCACAGCCTTCCCCCTTTTTCGCTGAAAGGGTTTGCGGCGGTTTTGAAAACAGTCGAGGCTGGCAAGCCTTTTCCCCTCCCTGGTGGAGTGTAAACCCTTGTTGCTGGCCTTTAGAAAGGAAGATTTAGTAAGCAAAACAAGGACTGGAAGGACGTCCATCTTACCTTCTCAGTCCAGATGTGGGAGGCGGATTTTGCCGGATGCCGGTTCGGCGAGATCCTCTCTAAGCTGTCTGGCTTTCTTTTGCGGAGAGAACTCTAGACAAAAGAAAGACTGGCTGCCTCTTTGTCTCTTCAGTCCACGTTTGAGACGATGACAAGTGATCCCAAGGTCCATGAAACGTTCATGGTTGTGATCTAGACATCTGGCCACTGTGACGAAGGATCTCTACAGCTCCGTCAGGGCGAAGAGAACCTGTAGGAAATTCGTGTTCGCCCGGGCTACGATGAGGCACGAGCCAAGGAAACTAATCTCCTCCAACAGTTGGGACAAAGACCTTTTCCCTAGTGAGTCGGTCAAAAAGGTTGATAGGGCCGCCACGGACGATAGAAATCTTCTCCAGGAGTGGGGCCTGTCTACCATGAGAAATTCTTCCCCGGATGGGGTCTCCAACCTTGGAGGAAGACTAAAAGGATTAGGATACTTTCTCGGCCAGCTAAGTCAAGTAGACATCAACAGCAACGGCATTTGCTGATACCCTCAGTGCCCCAGATGGTGGCAAAAACCCCGACCACACTTCAGTGGGTTCCCCAATTCGTGTCGACACAGTCTCCGGCATTCAACCCATCGTTCGAAGGTCAGTCAACTGCCTGTCGAACAAGCCTAGAGGGCAGCCAGAATTTCGTCTAGGCGCCCCTCAAGGAGAAGGGGTTTCATGGGTGGTCGAGGTCAGAGAGGCAAGACCTCAGGACAACAGTCCGAGCGAGATGATATTGGTAGAAGGGAGTCTCCAACGCTTTTGGGATCGGTGGACCTTCGATCCCTGGGTCCACAGCCTACTCAAGAAGGGACTGGGCTGGAGCTGGTACAGCACTCCATCCCCATACCCTCGGCGTTTTTCCGATACTCCACCCCCGTTCTGGAGGAGTTCATTCATGAACTGTTAGAGGAAAAGTGATCCGAAGGGTAAAGTCCATCTAATTCCAAGGGAGGCTGTTTTGTGTTCCCAAGAAAGACTCGGAAAACTCGGAGTCATTCTGAACTTGTCCCCACTTAACAGGTTCATAGCGAACTACAGGTTCAAGATGCTAACAATACAACACATAAGGACCTTACTGCCCAAGAGGGCATTTACCGCCGCCATAGTTTTGTCAGACGCCTATCGGCACGTTCCAATCTATTGTCGATTCCCCTCCTACCTAAGGTTAAGGCTACAACGAAGGCTATACGTCTTCAAAGCCATGCCTCTCGGGCTTAAAATAGCCCCAAGGATTTTCACGATGCTTGCGAACGTAGTTCTCAGTCAATTACGCCTAAAGGGAATTCAGGTAGTAACCTACCTGGATTTTTGGCTGGTGTGGGCAGCACCCAGGACAGAATGCTTGCAAGCTTCCCTGTATGTGATCCATTTTCTAGATTATCTAGGCTTCAAGATCAACAGGAAAAGTCTCAACTTCCTCCATCTCTAAGTTCCGGTGGGTGTGAATCCACTGGGACCTAATGTCACACCGTTTTCTCCGTCATGGCAGAGAAAAGAAAGGAGATAGCTGGTTCTGTCAAGAGACTTCTAGATTCCGTATGGATATCAGATGCGAACTGGAGAGTGTACCGGGGTCTCTCCAGTTTACTTCGGTGACAGACCCGGTGCTAAGAGCACAGCTAAAGGATGCAACCGGAGATTGGAGTAGTTATACATCAGATGCGCGAAGAGATCTGAGAAGACCAGTTCCGCTTCGTCGAAATACTCTTCTCAGGCCTTGGTCCCAAGCCAGACTCCTTAGGAAGTCGGTTCTTCTTCATCCACATCCCCCGTCGGTGACGAGTCACTCAGACGCCTCGAAGGAGGGATGGGGAGTTCACTCTCATCAGGAAAAGGCCCAAGGGTCTTGGTCCAGTCTATTCAAGACCTCTCACAGTCATTTTCGAGAGACTATGACAGTCCTTCTTTCCTTAAAGAAAGTCTCCCCGCATCGCTCGATCCACATTAGGTTGGTGCTGGACAGCGGGGGAGTTGTGAGATGCTTGAATCGACAAGGATCAAGGTCGCCACCTCTCAACCAGGTGATGTTGGCCATCTTCCGATTTGGGGGAAGAAGAAATGGTACCTGTCAGCAGTTCACCTTTAAGGAGTCCGCAATGTGACAGCGGACGCTCTATCCAGGTTCACACCGATAGAGTTGGAATGGTCCCTAGACGCAGGACCATTCTCCTTCATTCTGAGTCAAGTCCCAGAACTGCGGCTAGACCTCTTTGCGACGAAAGACAACAAGAAGTTGCCCCTGTATGTGTCCCCGTACGAGGACCCCTTGGCGGAAGCAGTGGACGCGATGTCCCTCGACTGGAACAGATGGTTCAGGATTTATCTGTTCCCTCCTTACAACCTCA
>NC_090769.1:45711538-45724038 GCF_036898095.1 Palaemon carinicauda | reverse complement strand
CGTTAGGCATGTGTTATTTAGTTAGTAGAACGACTTCCCGGTTTTTAAATAGCGTTTATTAATTATTTAATTGTATAAGCTATTTAGGCAAATTATACTTGTAAAGATATTTATAATGTGCATAATTTTCCTTTCTATGTCGATCATATAATTAGAGTTTCGGTGAGTGAGGTAACCGAGATCTCGTCTCGCCTAGGTAACCTAACCTAGGCGTTTTATTATACGTTTAGACATTTCCCCGGTTACCCTCGTGTTTGGTGATTTCAATTCATGCAGAGATAGTTATCTCTTAGAATTAGATGCAAAAAAAGGGGATTTAAGGGTAATTCCTCTTTCCCTCTGAGCGTAGCCTTAGGCTACAACCCTAGTGGGTCGGCCTCGAATTTTCAATTCAGGCATGACTATCCTACGGTTTTTTCTGCCCTTCCCCTGTAACCGCAGATGCAGGTTTTTGGTTTTGGGCCAGAACCTCAGAGTATTTAGTCTGTGGTTGGTAGCTGACTAGCAAGATGAATAGAATTCTTTTGCTAGTTTAGGCTGCCGACATAGGAGGCTAGACCTCCCTAGGCCACTCCTGAAAGGTCTGTACGATATGATACCTTCTCCCTGTGGCCTAGCAGACTAGTCCTGTGCTGGCTGACCCTAAGCTGAAAAATAGAATTCTTCTACTGCTTAGGGGACGCCGGCACTAGAACCCCGTTCCCTTATTGTTTAGAGGTGGTGGCGAGGGTGCTACCAACCTCTTTATTGTATTAATCTAACCCTAGGTTAGGGAATAGAATTCTTTAGCCACATGAGATAGTTCTAATACAGAAACAGAGTTTCGTTAGGTAAGGCAGGACAGGCTATACGACTGGCTCCTGCCGTACCTTGTACAGGACCTTTTTTTTTTTATTTTTTTTTTTTATGTTGGCGGCTCCCTGCAACCTTACTGTTGCCGGTGGGATGCCGGGACCAACCAGACTCCGTCTCTTCAGCTGTTGTCCGACTGCCAGTAGCTATTTCAGCAGCAGGCAGCCATGACAACTGCCGGTCGGCAGTCATGGCGACTGCCGGCCGGCAGTCATGACAGCTGCTGGCTGACAGCCATGACAGCTGCCGGCCGGCAGTCAGGGCAGCTGCCGGCCGGCGGTCATGATGACTGCTGGCCGGCAGTCATGACAGCTGCTGGCTGACAGCCATGACAACTGCCGGCCGGCAGTCAGGGCAGCTGCCGGCCGGCGGTCATGATGACTGCCGGCTGGCAGCTGGTGGCCATGTTGGCTGTGAGTGGGAAGTCCCTTCTGTTACCAAAGGTTCTTCAGTTCTCCCTTGGACTGCTAGCAACAGCTTCTGTTGCTGAGGTGCTGCCTGCCAGGCTGGCACAGATTGGTGCTGACTCAACCAGCAGCACGCCGACTGTACTAATACTCGGCAGGGTATAGGCAGGACCTTGCTGGCGACAGTACTGTAGCTGAATGGAAGCTTGAATGTTACATTCTCCCCTTCCATTTGAACCTTCTTTCTGGAGAAAGGTAGTAAAATGTAGACTTTTACATCCATATTTACTGTATACATACACAGTATTAGGTAGCCTTTTCTCCATGCTATCTCTCTCTCTTTTAGCTGGCAGGCTGGATGTGCCGGCAAAAGCTAGCAATGCCGACGACATGCCGGCTGAACTACAGTATATGTTTATACAGGTAGTTAGTATATTTGCAGTATAGGATATACTGCAAATAGAAAGCTACTGTATATATTATACTAGTAGTGATTTCCAATATATCTTGAGTATCCTACCCAAGTATTTGTGAAATCCAATCTCATATTGAAAGAATTTAATTTCTTCAATATTCTGATTAGAAATCAGTCTTTAGATTACCCTGCAATATTAAAATTTTTAAGGACTGGAGACTACACTCCTAACCCTTAAAGGGCAAAGCCCTTATCCTTGAGTCTCCATGATCAGGAAACTCTATGATTTAATATTGTAAGGGAGGCCACAGCAAATAGGTTGGGTGGGATACACAAATATATGTCTTTAATTTTCCCCAGTCCAGTTGGCGTCATGCCAGCTGGACCGTGCAGTCGAATGCTTGCCATAAAGGCAGCACATTGGCTGGATCACATTATATATAATTATACAGTAGCCAGTAATTTGCAATATAGTACATACTGCGAATAGAAAACTACAGTACGATTATACAGTAGTTATTTCTAACATATTTTGGGTACCCTTGTGCGAGCTTATGCTGGTGCCGCTCTTATATTGAAGGAATAGTGTTGCTTCATTATACTGATTGAGAAATAAGTCATCCTTACCCCACAGTGTTTAGAATAAAAGGGACAGTGAATTATATACTTCTCTACCTCTAGGGATGAGAACCCCCCTTTGAGTTGGAGTTCCTTTGGTAAGGGAATCTCCTCACATTTAATACTGAGGGGAGGTAACAGCGTTTGCTTGCGGAGGATACATAGGTATGTGTCTCCTACTATCCCTTTATAGCTTGCTATCCTAAGTTATTCTGTTAAAATACGACTTTTGATATATTGGTTATCAGTGAGATAATCAATCGTATACTCATTCTGTTTTCCTTTCTTTACAGGAGGAACACCAGATGTCATGTGTTGCAGTCTTCTGCAAAACTAAGAGTAAGTGATTTTACGCACATAATGCATGCAGGTTTCATGCCCCATGCAATATTATTTCCGAACCCCTACATTATTGGAACCCGCAGGCTTGCAAAGTATGTCGGACCTTATTGTCCGAGGGTTTCAAGAATCCCAAGTCGGTAGAGACTAGGGATGCAGCTCGTTTCAAGCTACGCAACTGGGTGAGAGGCTTTCAGAAAATCTCTCCGGGACCTTACCTGCCTAATGACACGATGCGTAGGATACTATTTCCAACAGCAAGTAAGGAAATAGTGGTACCCCAGACACAAGGTACATCTTCCGACGGCCTGATAGTCTTTGGGAAGGAGGGCAGAAAGCGCCCACGGGAAGAAGGGGAGAATGTCGGGTTGTAATTGTCTCCGTCTATACCGGCTCTAGAGCCAGCGACATCGATATCTATATCTCCACTTCTATCCCTCTATTAGATGGAATGGACCAGTTATGGGCCTAAGTGATGAATCTAATAGAAAACTTGCGCTGACAGGTTGAAAAGCAGGAAGCGATATGCAAGGTAGAGCCTTGTAAAGCTCCACTTGTCGCTCCCCAGGGGTCATACAAACGACCCATAGATCAAGACCTTCTGACATGCTCCAAAACCAATCCCTGGAGGATTGCGGAGCTGATGCCGATTTTAAAAGGCAAACTCTACATCTCGCAGAAGATGGGTGCTGTTCCTTTGGACAAAATCCAGTTTTGGCCAAGCTTTGACGCTTTCCTTAACTGCTTCATTAGACTGAAGTATGAACCAAGGTCAAGAAAAGGAACGGAATCAAAGGAGGTTATGATTCTCGACCATGATAAAGCACAGGCTATCCTATCAAGTAGCATAAAAAAGGCGGGTTACTTGGTGTCGAAGGTATTCACACCAGGTAACAGGCACTCTTCCTTTCTTCATTCTGCTTCAATTTCATTCCCCTTTACGGAGAAAGCATTTAAATATGTCACCGAGGCAGTGGAGGCAGGTAAAACGTGTCCTACACGGAGAAGAACTGGAAGGATGTCGCCAGTCGGCAATTTAAGGAAAATCTCCCTAAATTATCCGAGTCTCTCTTACATGATGAACAAGAGACAAAGGAGCGACTTGCAGCCTCCCTATCTCTACAAAACTACATAGAGTTCTGTTCAACTCATCAAGATACCTTAGACATGCTCAAGGTCTTAGCTAAAATACATATGGCTACCTTAGTAAAAGACCTTTATGCCTTTATAAAGGCTAGAAGAACATGTAGGGAGTTTGTGTTCGCTACCGCGACAGCGAAACACGAAACAAGGCAGCTAATATCTTCCAACATCTGGGGTAAAGACCTCTTTCCAGACGTGGTAGTCAGGAAAGTGAATCAGAACGCCACCACAGAGAAAGTAGGACTTCTCCAAAAGTGGGGCATCCTTTCAAAAGGAGAGTCTTCCACGGTTGTGGGTCCCCAACCTAAGAGGAAGACGGAAAGGTCTGGAAATTCATTTCGGGCTGTTCAACAACATCCCACAGTTGCAGTGACCGCGCTGCCACAGGCAGGTGGTCGAAAATATAATCCTACTGATCAGTCGAAGCATAGAGATGCTTCCGGTAGGAGGGAGGTTCCTTTAGGATCGCTGGACCTTCGATCCTTGGGTCCATGGTCTAATCAAGATGGGACTAAGATGGGAGGTGGAGATGTCTCTACCACCATTTCCTCAAATCCTCCTATAATCCAAAACCCTCCTGGAGGAGTTTACCTGAGAGCTCTAGAGCATACAGGTGGTAAGGAAACTATAGTCCATTGAATTCCAGGGAATGCTGTTGTGTGTCTATGAGAAGGACCCAAGAAAACTCAGATTCATTCTAGACTTGTCGCCACTCAACAAGTCCAAATAAAACAACGAGTTCAGAATGTTAACCCTTCTGAACATAAGGACCCTACTGCAAAAAAAGGTGCTCATAGTCTTACCAGACCTGAAAGTCGTCTATTGGCAACTTCCAGTCAATCACCCCCTCCCCCCTATCTAGGATTCAAGTTACACAAAGTAACGTATTTCCTAGGAAAGATACTTGTCAGACTAAACACAGTCCTAGATATCTTCATAAAATTGGCAGACACAGTCACGCAATAATTAAGCCTGGGAAAGATTCAGGCAACAATGTTCCTGAATGTGAGGCTGGGGTGGGCAGCACCCAAGGTGGCTGGTCTATGAACATCCAAGGAAATGATCCGGTCCCCGGAACATCGCGGATGCAAGATAAGCTTCAAGAAGTCTCGATTCTCTCCAGCTCAGGGGTTTCAATGGCGAAAAAGCCATTGAAGCCTGGGGTCACACCAACTCTCCTTTCCTTTGGGAATGTAAAAGGATATGGCAAGGTCAGTCAAGAGACTCTGGTAATCGGTCAGATTCCCAAAACGCGAATAGGGAGGAGCTCTGATCTCTCTCCAGTTCGCAATTGAGACAGACCCAGTGCTAAGAGCACTGCTGCAAGATGGATTTTAAGAGTCTGGAGAAAACAAGCATCAAACGCTCGAAGAGATCTCTAAAGACCGATATCGGTCCTTCCTTAATCGTTTCCCTAACAAAGGTCAAAGCCCGAAAGTCCCAAGACCATGTTCGTCCTGTTATGAGTGGGGATATTCTCTCCACGCAGATCAGACCTGTCTACGGCTGATCTGGGACTCCGAAGCGATAACGAGACGCTGCAATCGACGATGCTAGAGAACGTCTCATATAGTCTAGGTTTAGTTAACCATCCCTTCCCTAAAGGGGTGGCACCTGTCAGCAGTTCATGTATAATTGATCCGCAATGTGACAGTGGATGCTCTGCTTGGGTTCAAGCTGATAGAGCTAGAATGGTCCACGGACGCAGACCTATTCTCTCCCAGATGGGAACAAGTTTGTGAACTGCAGCCCGACCTCTTCATTACGAGCGTCGTTAAGGAACTACCTCGATACGTAGCCCCATACAAAGATCCTCTAATAAAAATGACAGACATCATGTCTCTGAAATGGAAGGGATAGACTTAGGATTTCCAGTTCATCCCATCCAATCACCTGCTGAGAGTCCTCAATATGCTGAGATCCTTCCAGGGAGGATTAGCTCTGTTGGCTCCTAAGTAGCCCAAGAGCAATCTGTCCTCTTTGAGGAAGGAATGGAGGCTGAGGCTGTCCCTAGTTCTGAACCCAGGACTACTTCAGAAGGTTCAGAGATTAATTGCCTTCGATTTATCACTGAGAACCCGAACCCCTCATTGCATGATTTTCTTGCCCTAGCGGTTAGGAAAAAGTTTGGGATCTCAAAAGGCAATATAGAATTCTTAGAAGAATACAAGTCTAAATCAACTAGAAGACAATATGAGTCATCATGGAAAAAGTGGGTTGCTTTCGTAAAAGCAAAAGAACCGAAAGAGATTTGAATGAACTTCTGTATGTCCTCCTTTATCCATCTTCATAACCAAGGTTTGGCGGCCAACACGATAACTACGTGCAAGTCAGCCTTGATTAGACCTCTTCTATATGCTTTTGAAGTGGACTTAGCGAATGAGATCTTTAATAAGATCCCGAAGACATGTGCAAGGCTTAGGCCTGCAGCACCACCAAAGCCCATCTCTTGGTCTTTGGACAAGGTCCTACATTATGCCTCATCCTTGAACTATTAAGATTGTTCGCTTAAGGATCTAACCCAAAAGGTTAAGGCACTGATGAAAATCCACAGATACACTAATGCTCTGGTATGCTTCCATCAGGACGACATGGCTTGAGCCCAAAAAATGGATCTATTTTTTGGTGAGATCGCCATGTCGTCCTGATAGATCCACCCTTCTTTTCTAAAAGAAAAGATCTTTACAGTATCCCTTCCTGAGGTATTGTATCTGTAGCACCATACTTAATGCTACAAGGAATGCCCGCCATCTTGGGAATGGCGCTGTTGTGGTGGTCAATAGTAGTACGAGAACGGGGGTAACCTTGATACGGCCCCCCTTCTATTCTGCCACGTCCCCCTCGAAACGTAAACGCTATTAGGGGTGCAGATTGCTATGTGGCGTGTCATGAATATGTCCTCTGATATTATGCGATATCCTTGAGAGAAAATTTAAGGATATTCGCTCCAGGAGTTAGAATTCTGGGACCTGAAGGTTTAATTCTCTGGGAATATCACTGTAGTAACATATATCCCTTAGGAAGCTACTTTAGGAACTTCCATCAGGACGACATGGCGATCTCACCCAAAAATAGATTTTTCGCTTCGCTCAAAATCCGTTATTTGGGCTCAGCCATATCGTCCTGATGGAAGGTTCCTTTAGGTAGCTTTCTAAGGGATATTTGGCTACAGTGATACTCCCCAAGAATTAACCACAGGTTCTCAGAATTCTAACCCCTGGTGCGAGTATCCTTAATATAACTTTTAAGGATATCCCATAATATCAGGGGACGTATTTCTTGATACGACACATGGCACCCTTCACCCCGAATAAATTTTACGCTTAGAGGGGGGAAGAGTGGTGAAAATGAAGGGGAGCTGTTATCAAGGTTACCCGGTGGATCCTCTCCCAGTACTACTACGGCGTAACTATTCCTTGTTGCATTTAAGCTTGGATAGCTGCAGATAGAGTAGTTTCGGGTGGGGTCTTTCGTTACATATTTGTATACTCCTTTTTGAACGAAGGGAGGGTCCATCAGGACGACATGGCCATATCACCCAAAAATAGAATTTTTGCTTGCTCAAAATCAGTTTTTTTGGCTCAGCCATGTTGTCCTGATGGAAGTTTACCAGAGAATTACTTGAAAGTACTACATTTGTGGGTTTGTATAAGTGCCTTTACTTTGAATGAGTTCATAATATGGTCTGATAGACCTGTATATGACGTTACCATTATCTGTCATATCCACTAAGCTTGGAACTGGCTTAGGGCTTCCTGCCCCCTGCCGGGAAAGTGTCGACTTCGACTATAAGGATTCAAAGTTTGTATATCCGTAAGAACAAAAGGGAAACTTTCTAGAGGTTACCTTTTCATGCTTTGGACATATGTACTTATCAAGGTTCTATTTAAAAGAATAGAATAAAACTCTGGGTTTCTTTTATTTCTATCAACTGAGGATAAAAGAAGACGCAGCTACATTTTCTCTATTTAATTTTATAAGCAAATAAATTATAAAATGTAGATGTAACAAAGTAGAAATCTAACCTTGCATAGATGAACATCATGGTTATATATATTTCTGACCTGAAAAGGAGGAATATACATTTATGAATTCATTATTAATTTAATGCCACTCAAAATGAATGTGAAACCAAATATGTCTAGTTTCACTCAGATGTTGGATATACATCATCACTGTGTTTAAATGTTCACACGGCATTGGTGTTATTGGTTAGATTCTGCACCTGTATAGAACAGTCCATTAATCACCGTAATGATTTGTACTAGAAGGTATTAATACCTATTCACCCGATGCATTGTGAGTCCCAAAACAGTCCACTGTTCATCGCAGCACAAGACGACGGGTTTTATGACACTACCCGCCGCCACCACAAAGTGTTTTATCTCATGTACTTGCTTCGCATAATGTTTATAGAAGACCCTAGATGATTTCCACCCTATATATGAGCGGAGCCTGACAAGGTGTGTTGAAAGAAATTCAATGAAGAAGCAACTTTCCTTGAATCATGACCTGCGGGTGTGCTGTCAGGATCCGCTCTGCGAATAAAGTAGGTGAGCTTCGCTCTCAGTTGTCTTTGGGATAGATTCGATTCTGAGGTTTCGACTTGGAAGAGCTGAAATTCTTCAAAGATAGACCTTGAGAGACTACTGGGCATAGAGAGACATCTTCCTTCAGTGGACAGATTCTCCAAGGACCCCACCTCTTGGTGGGCAGCTCGTTCTTGGCAAGAAAGGCAGGATTAGAGAAAATGTTCAGTTCTCCTGTGTCTAGGAACTGAATATGGCCTTCGTTTCTGAATAAGGCCACTATTTCACTAACTCTAGCCCCTGAGGCTATTGCAAACAGAAAGATGACTCTCTGTGTTAGATCCTTTAGGGTGCAATCCTCATTGTTCAGATTTGAAGGTGAACTGCCGATAAGTGCCATCCTCTCTTCCTTGCCAGGTAGAAGATGGCTAACATCACATGATTGATGTGAGGTGATCTCGAGCCTTTTCAATTTAGACATCTTACTATCACTTTTTTATCCAGGACCAATCTGATGTGGATTGCTCTGCGAGGGGATAGTTTTTTCAACTTTTGGAAGACTTCCATGGCCTCCAAGATGTTGATGTGAAAGGTTTTGAACTGGTGCGACCAATTCCCTTGCACTTTTCTTTCCTGCGAATGGCCTCCCCATCCTTCCAGGGAGGCATCCGTGTGTATCACCACCGATGGTTGTGGTGGTTGCAGGGGAATCGTCCGCGCTAGGTTCTTGGCTGTTGACCACGGTGTTAATAGTGTGCGCAATTGGATCGGGGTCAACCTTAGTTGATCTCTTCGAGCGTTTGATGCGTATCTTCTCCAGACTCCTGACGCATCCTTTATTCGTGCTTTTAGCACCGGGTCCGTCACTGCTGCAAACTGGAGAGAGCCCAATACTCTTTCCTGTTGGTGTCTTGATATCCTCTTGTATCGGATTAGTCTCTCTCCTCTCCTTGAATGGAATGGAGAGGTGGTGTGACTGTAAGTTACATTGGAGTCCTAACCATTGGAACTTCTGAGCTGGAGAAAGGCGAGATTTCTTGCGATTGATCTTGAAGCCCAGGTGCTCCAGAAACTGGATCACCTTTCCGGCCGCTTGCAGACAAGTAGTCTTGGATGCTGCCCACACCAGCCAATCGTCTAGATATGCTACTACTTGAACTCCCTCGGAGCGTAGTTGCTGGACGATTGTATCTGCTAGCTTTGTGAATATCCTTTTGGGCTATGTTTAGTCCAAAGGGCATGGCTTTGAAGACAAATTTTGTCTTCTGTAGCTTGAATCCTAGGTGGGGGGAGAGGGGGCGACTGACTGGTAGAAGATGCCAATAGGTGCCTGTAAGATCTATGGAGACGGTGTAGGCCCCCTGGGGTAGTAGGGTACATAATTGCGAAATAGTCAGTATCTGGAAGTTGTCGTTCAGAATGAATTTGTTTAGTGGGGACAAGTCCAGAATAGTTCAAAGAGTGTTCGAATCTTTCTTGGACACGCAGAATAGCCACCCTTGAAAGTTCATGGATTTTGTGCAACGGATAACTCCTTTCCGGAGAAGGTTCTGAACGTAATCCTCCAAAAAGGGCGTTGTGGATTGAAAGAACCTGTCTCCATTTCCAGCCTAGCCCTGTTGAGACTACTGTGAGCCCGGGGATCTAATTCCCATTGATCCCTGAACAGGTGAAATTGTCCCCCTAATGGAAGCTCCTCATTGTTGTTGCGAAGGACCTGCAACTTTAGACGTCTTGTCTCTACTTCCTCGGCCCCTAGTTCGACCGCCTCTTCCAGCCCTTCCCCTGTTACCAGAGTCCTTCCTATGAGCTTTGGCAGGGTGAAACGTGGTGGTAGTTCTCGTACACCCTTTGAAGGCTGGAGACTGTAAAACGTACTGCTGGGGGACCGTCTACATAGTCTGAGGAATGGTGGCAACTGAGGCTGTCGCAATAAAAAAGGATTTCCTTCCTTTGAAGTGACTTCTGGGCTTCTTGCCATTGAGTTGAGGTCCTTCATTGGGGGTAAATTTTTGTTTAGAGCTAAAACAACCACTTGTCAATAAGGCTCTTATTCTCCTGAGCTGCTTTGTCCATGACTTCTTTAACCAACTTTCCAGGGAAGATATCGTTTCCCTAGATGTTGGAGTCGATCAGTTTTCTTGGTTTTTATATGATCGTAGCAGTGACTAGGACGTGTTCTCTACATGCTCTATTGGCTAGGATGAAAGTATGGAGATCCCTACAGAGCATGATTAGGTGAGTTTTAGCCAAGCCAGGGAAGAGTTCAAATTTGGAATAGTTTCCAATATGCATCTTTAGTTAAGATTG
The DNA here is from genome assembly GCF_036898095.1 of Palaemon carinicauda. NCBI lineage: Eukaryota > Metazoa > Arthropoda > Malacostraca > Decapoda > Palaemonidae > Palaemon > Palaemon carinicauda. The sequence continues at coordinate 45,713,425 of NC_090769.1, read as the reverse complement.
GAAGGATAAAGAGGCAGAAAGTCTGTCTTTAGCTTCCAGTTCTCCCTTCAATAGGGATTTGGGTTTCTCATTAAACTGTTTGCCTCCAACGTATTTTTCTAGTTTTCCAACAGTGAATGTATGTTTGATGTCCTCCCGATTGTTCGAATCATAAGGAAGGGATAGATAGACAGGTTTACATTCCTGTAGCACTGGAAAGGATCTGTTCTCCCTTACTGCTTTCAATACGGCCTTTAAGCTTTTGGAGGCAAAGGGGAAGACAGTATCTTTGGAGGCCACAAAAGTGGCCTATTTCCTGCCAAAGGCAGAAAGTTGGGTATCAATGAATTCAGCCGTCTTTAACTCCCTAACCAAAAAAGGGATTGAGCCTTGCCATGATCCAGAATGATCGTTTCCTAAGGGATCGTATCATCCCTAATGGACACATCCATGTTAAGCCTTACGTAACAGTAAGGATAGCTATCGATCGATGGAAAGAATTCCAAGTCCGAAACTGGCTTGGAACCCAAACCATCCCCAATATGAAGGAACCCTATATTTAAGGCCATACTCTTAGCATAGCGCCATGGGTTCTTAACTGTGCATTCTGGTAGGCTCAAAGCTGGGGGAGCATTAGAAGCAGGTACCTGTTGTAACGCTTGTATCCTCAGTGATAGATCCGCATGAGAACGTTCATATTTGGCGGTTACATTTTCCATGAAAGTTTTCATGGACGCTATTAGTTCTAAATTACTGGGTAACGAAGGTTTGTTTAATATTGGAACGGGGTGGAGGTGGAAGCTGGGGCTTGGGTAGAAAGTAAAGAGGCATTGGGAGCTGTACTCACCTGATGTACATCCGATGATTCTTCTGAGGCTTTCATGGTCAGCAGGATCCTCTCCACTCTGATGAAACAGAAGTAGTAGACATGTTATCCATGTCCAGGCTTATGACTTGCATAGCGTCTCGGACTTCATCATCTGCATGATCTGCTGGTACCGTTGGGAGTTGGACCGCCAGTAACTGGTGACCAAAAACGGAGGACACCTCAGCCTTGGGAAAGAGGAGGTCCTTCTGTTCCAGAGAAGGAAGATTAGGGGCACCTTGTTGAAAAATCTTCTGAAAGCCTCTTCTGACTTTGATCTCGGACGTCCAAAGAGACGTCAGTGGCATAGAAGCCGGTTTGAAGGAGATCCATGCAAACCTTGCAGTCAGTAGGGTCCCAGATTGCAGTGGATCCCTTGGAAACATTGGAACTTCCATGTTTCCGGCAAGTGTTGTGACCACAGTAACTTGATCCACCTGGTACAGGTGACCGTAGAACACTCTGTCATCAGCGTCATGTGAAGGTAAGAAAAGTAAATGAGTACCAGACATCCTTAAGATATCATATATTAAAATTAGGAAAAAAAATTTGGATATCCTAACCTAACTAATCCTACACCTAAAGAATGGTTAAATCTAAAATGTAATAGAACACATGCCAAACAGCTCATAAATCTGGAATTATTTATGAAGCAAAACATAATGACGGTATGGTAGGAATATGGAGGAAAGGAACACATCAAACGAACATCAGAACCTCTAGAGTGGGTCTATCAGAACAGCTTAAGAAAGCAAGTGCACTCATTGTACTGCCTAGACCAGCAACAGCTGCCCCCGAGGTGGCAGCGGCTGGGAGGCAGCAACTATTTCTAGTAGCCAGAAAAGAATGACCTGCCAGGCATGTCGATACAAGGCAGAAGATGCATTGTAAAGTCAACAGGGGGAGAGTGGACAATCTTAAGGGTAGGGTCCACACTCAGGGGAAGTACAGGAGTGAAAGACAGATGATAGAGAACCAGCCAGAACCTGATCATTATCATTAACTTACACAAATTGGGGGTGCAGCACATAGGATAATGAGAG
>NC_090769.1:45704038-45706538 GCF_036898095.1 Palaemon carinicauda | reverse complement strand
GTAAGTAGACCTTTTGATGCCATTAACACAGGTTGTGAAATTGTTAAGCATATTATGGTTCCTTTTATTTATCGAAAGGAGTTAATGACATTGGCTCATGAAAATGGTTTGGCTGGTCATTTTGGTATTTTTAAAACCACTCGTAAATTGTGTGAAAGTTATTTTGGGCCTAAGATGAAAAATGATGTTAAAAAATTTGTAAATAGTTGTGATGCATGTCAAAAGGTCGGGAAGCCTAATCAACCAATTCCAAAGGCACCATTACATCCTATTCCAGTTGTTTCTGGACCTTTAAGAAGGAGAGTGCTTGACTGACTGAGCTAGTAATCAAGATTTGCCTTTCTACACTTTCTACTGTTGTCTTCCTTTGGAAGCTTGATGGATTATTCAACCTCGCCCTTGGTTCAGTGATTTAGCCAAGGGGACCTCTCTGCCATCTGGTAAGGTGTGGTTTCTTTTTCGGACGTTCGTGTCCGTTGATCGTCTTGCAACGTTAAAGTAAATGATTACCTGTCTGACGGCCGTGTCCATGGATTGTCTGGCGAAATATGTAAAATAATCCCCTCGACCCGTGATTTGAAGGCTGTGTTAAGGGAAGCTATTTATTTTTTGTTAATGATTTAGTGTGTAAAATAAGTTAGGTTATTCTGACTTTTCGACATTCTATTACTTTTGGGGTCCTCTCTTTAAAGTGTAATTGTATAGTCTGTCTTAATTTGGTGTAAGAGTGTTGGTTACTCGATGTTTTCAGTGTGTGATTGGACTTGCTTTATTTAATGTATTTTGTAAGAGGCTCAGTGGTCATTTCCTTCTAAAAATGTTTGTATTAAATATTATAGTTTTATTTTCAGTTTTTGTTTATCCTCCTTGATGCCATCTCTGTACACTCTGTTGCGGCCATTCCACCTACAGGTATTGTGGACTTGGTCGTTAGTGACTTTATTTTGTGTTTAAGAGACTTTTGTATGTTTGATGGGTTTGGCCCATAACATTTGGCGACCGTGACAGGATTTCTCGGATCCTGTAGTCACTTGAGTGTATAGAGTGGATTCTTGGGGTGCTTGCAACATAGTAATACCTTCTCTCCTATATTTATGTGTTGATTGGTGTTTATAATTTTTTTTGTGACCGTGGTAGGATATTTGTGTGGTTATTGGTGTTCAGTATATTGGTTTGTTTTTTGGATACATTTTTGTGAGATATTTATATATTTACTTGTGTGTAATTAATTTACTATGGCTGATTTGAATATCCCGGAGTTCTTGAGTGGAGAGGGGTGGCAGGACAGGTTGGCAGACTTGAATAAGCCTGATTTAGAGTGTGTAGCAGAATTTTTTGTAATTGAAAATCCTGGGTCTGTTAGGAAGGGCTTGTTGCTTCTTGATATTTATGAAAAGGTTAAGGTGATGAAGGCAGAAGGTAAACCAGAGACTAGGCAGGGGGAGGAAATAGTGTCAGTAAAAATTTTAGATAGGCAGATTCTGTTGAAAAAAATGGAAATAGATCTCCAAAGGTTGAAGGCTGAAGAGAGAGAGAGAGAGAGAGAGAGAGAGAGAGAGAGAGAGAGAGAGAGAGAGACAGCACGAACTTGCTATGCAAGCATTGAGTAATAGGGGTTCTTCTTCTTCCCAACATAATGTGTCTGCAATGCCTTGTATTAATCTATCTGAGGCTCAAGTAAGTCCCAAATTTTCAGGAAGTCAACGTGGCCGAATTTTTTGTTTCTTTTGAGAGGATAGCCTCAAGGTTGGAGTGGCCAAAGGATTATTGGACTACTCTTATTCAGAGTAAGTTGTTAGGTGAGGCCCAGAAAGTTTACGTTTCCTTGGACGAAGAATTGTCCTCAAATTATGATTCTGTGAAGGCCATAGTTTTGAAGGCTTACGAGTTGGTACCGGAAGCTTACCGACAACGCTTCCGTAATTTACGTAAGGAAAGAGGGCAGACTTTTGTAGAGACATATACAGTATATATATATAGATATATATATAGATATATATATATCTATATATATATATATATATATATATATATATATATATATATATATATATATATATATATATATAAATTTATATATTTATAGATAGATATATATATATATATATATATATATATATATATATACATATATATATATGTATATATATATATATATATATATATATATATATATATATATATATATGTATATACTGTATATCTATCTATCTATATATATATATATATATATATATATATATATATATGTTTATAGATATATATATCTATATATATATATATATATATGTATATATATATATATATATATATATATATATATATATCACTCACTAAATCCCGTCCGGAATTCTCCGGGTTGGGTCCTGCATCTGATATCGCCATTCTCTCCAGAGACTCCTATCCAATGCCATCTGTGCCAGCTGCTGAAATGTCTCGCCTCTATTTGCTTTCTTGAAGGTTTTCACCCATGTATCTCTTGGTCATCCTTTCGGTCTAT